>NC_042964.1:3931316-4101316 GCF_901001165.1 Salmo trutta | reverse complement strand
CGTACTTTGGTGTGAAAAGTACAAATCAATCTCAGAACAACAGCAAAGGACCTTGTGAAGATGCTGGAGGAAACAGTTACAAAAGTATCTATATCCACAGTAAAACGAGTCCTATATCGACATAACCTGAAAGGCTGCTCAGCAAGGAAGAAGCAACTGCTCCAAAACAGCCATAAAAAAGCCAGACTATGGTTTGCAACTGCACATGGGGACAAAGATTGTACTTTTCAGAGAAATATCCTCTGGTCTGATGAAACAAAAATGGAACTGTTTGGCCATAATGACCATCGTTATGTTTGGAGGAAAAAGGGGGAGTCTTGCAAGCTGAAGCACACCATACCAACCGTGAAGCACGGGGGTGGCAGCATCATGTTATGGGGGTGCTTTGCTGCAGGAGGGACTGGTGCACTTCACAAAATAGATGGCATCATGAGGTAGGAAAATTATGTGGATATATTGAAGCAACATCTCAAGACATCAGTAAGGAAGTTAAAGCTTGGTCGCAAATGGGTCTTCCAAATGGACAATGACCCCAAGCATACTTCCAAAGTGGCTTAAGGACAACAAAGTCAAGGTATTGAAGTGGCCATCACAAAGCCCTGACCTCAATCCTATAGAACATTTGTGTGCAGAACTGAAAAAGCGTGTGCGATCAAGGAGGCCTACAAACCTGATACAGTAACACCAGCTCTGTCAGGAGGAATGGGCTAAAATTCACCCAACTTATTGTGGGAAGCTTGTGGAAGGCTACCCAAAACATTTGACCCAGGTTAAACAATTTAAAGGCAATGCTACCAAATACTAATTGAGTGTATGCAACCTTCTGACCCGCTGGGAATGTGATGAAAGAAATAAAAGCTGAAATAAATCATTCTCTCTAATATTATTCTGACATTTCACATTCTTAAAATAAAGTGGTGATCCTAACTGACCTAACACAGGGAATTTTTACTAGGATTAAATGTCAGGAATTGTGAAAAACTGAGTTTAAATGTATTTGTATAAGGTGTATGTAAACTTCCGACTTCAACTGTAGATGATGACCACCTGTGGGTATTTAATGAATATACACTGCTCAAAAAAATAAAGGGAACACTAAAATAACACATCCTAGATCTGAATGAAATAAATAATCTTATTAAATACTTTTTTCTTTACATAGTTGAATGTGCTGACAACAGAATCACACAAAAATAATCAATGGAAATCCAATTTATCAACCCATGGAGGTCTGGATTTGGAGTCACACTCAAAATTAAAGTGGAAAACCACACTACAGGCTGATCCAACTTTGATGTAATGTCCTTAAAACAAGTCAAAATGAGGCTCAGTAGTGTGTGTGGCCTCCACGTGCCTGTATGACCTCCCTATAACGCCTGGGCATGCTCCTGATGAGGTGGCGGATGGTCTCCTGAGGGATCTCCTCCCAGACCTGGACTAAAGCATCCGCCAACTCCTGGACAGTCTGTGGTGCAACATGGCGTTGGTGGATGGAGCGAGACATGATGTCCCAGATGTGCTCAATTGGATTCAGGTCTGGGGAACGGGCGGGCCAGTCCATAGCATCAATGCCTTCCTCTTGCAGGAACTGCTGACACACTCCAGCCACATGAGGTCTAGCATTGTCTTGCATTAGGAGGAACACAGGGCCAGCCGCACCAGCATATGGTCTCACAAGGGGTCTGAGGATCTCATCTCGGTACCTAATGGCAGTCAGGCTACCTCTGGCGAGCACATGGAGGGCTGTGCGGCCCCCCCAAAGAAATGCCACCCCACACCATGACTGACCCACCGCCAAACCAGTCATGCTGGAGGATGTTGCAGGCAGCAGAACGTTCTCCACGGTGTCTCCAGACTGTCACGTCTGTCACATGTGCTCAGTGTGAACCTGCTTTCATCTGTGAAGAGCACAGGGCGCCAGTGGCAAATTTGCCAATCTTGGTGTTCTCTGGCAAATGCCAAACGTCCTGCACGGTGTTGGGTTGTAAACACAACCCCCACCTGTGGACGTCGGGCCCTCATACCACCCTCATGGAGTCTGTTTCTGACCGTTTGAGCAGACACATGCACATTTGTGGCCTGCTGGAGGTCATTTTGCAGGGCTCTGGCAGTGCTCCTCCTGCTCCTCCTTGCACAAAGGCGGAGGTAGCGGTCCTGCTGCTGGGTTGTTGCCCTCCTACGGCCTCCTCCACGTCTCCTGATGTACTGGCCTGTCTCCTGGTAGCGCCTCCATGCTCTGGACACTACGCTGATAGACACAGCAAACCTTCTTGCCACAGCTCGCATTGATGTGCCATCCTGGATGAGCTGCACTACCTGAGCCACTTGTGTGGGTTGTAGACTCCATCTCATGCTACCACTAGAGTGAAAGCACCGCCAGCATTCAAAAGTGACCAAAACATCAGCCAGGAAGCATAGGAACTGAGAAGTGGTCTGTGGTCCCCACCTGCAGAACCACATCTTTATTGGGGGTGTCTTGCTAATTGCCTATAATTTCCACCTGTTGTCTATTCCATTTGCACAACAGCATGTGAAATGTATTGTCAATCAGTGTTGCTTCCTAAGTGGACAGTTTGATTTCACAGAAGTGTGATTGACTTGGAGTTACATTGCGTTGTTTAAGTGTTCCCTTTATTTTTTTGAGCAGTGTATCTATTCATCAAAGAAAACATCAAAGATCTGAAATAATTAGAAAAAAATGGTCCCCCCCAAAAACATCTTACCAGTTTCAGATCATTGCTTATTATAGCAGATCATTTGGCATCATAAATGTGAGAGTGTTTGACAAGGAGCACAGTGTATGGCAGAATGTAGATAAAAGACGGACAATATTGACCTGAAATATGATGGAGAGGAACGCAAATGGATTTCCAGACAGTTGAACGGGAAATCTGGGATTGATACACCTTTTCTTTTATTTTTTTTATGAATCAGATAGAGCCATTGATTCTTAATAAATAATAAATCTTACAGTATAAATACCTCATGAGTATAGTTTGCTCTATGACATCCCAAAATATAGGCTTGTTTAAATGTAAAACTATTAAACTATCCTTTTGATATGATGAATAATCATTCCCTGCATCACTGACTCCGTCTATGAATTTGAGAGTGATTACATTTCTCCAGCCGCAATCCCTCAGCCGTTTATGAAAAAAAAACACTTAGTTGTTGTTTGAATCTCAGATTGCCCCTTTAAGTGGATTCCACAACTAGTCTGATATTTCTCTAAAGAAAGTCTCTTGCAAAAAAAGCAATAAGCTACACTTTCATATTCATGTTGTAATGAGCGTCTGTCAGTCCATCGTAATGTTCGTAAGCATGCATCCCATTGTCCATAGACCAATTAGTTAATAAGAACATTTATACATTGCTGAAAAATATCATTGTGTTATCATGTGGTGTCCTTGTACTGGAGTGGTGTAAGGACATTTCGTTCATTTTCAGTTTACGCCATAGGAAGTTGAAGTTTTTCCCTCTGTAGTGCTGGGAGTTGTAGTTCTCAGCTCTCTCATGTAGAGCAGTGGCTGGTCTCACTATCCACCGCCTGCTGTGAGCCCTCAGGGGTGAGTGGAGTCTGTGGCGTTTATCTCCTAGACGTCCAGAGAGGGGGCTGCAGTGGCCCCATGCCCCTGCTGACAAGCCTTTGGCCAGGGCAACAGCACGCGCCTGCTACCTGTAATTTCGCCTGGCGGGTGGCCTGCATTTGCCGTTTGCCTGCAGGAGTCGTCCCTCTCACTACCCAGCGGAGGTGGAGTGGGGAAATCAGGTTGTCCCTCTCTTTACCCAGCAGAAGTGGAGGGGGGGAAACAGAGGGGCTTCTAATAGGAAAAGGCTTGAGATTTAAATAATATAAATTATGCGAAAGGGCGTGTTTTTACATCATTGTAAATGTAAACAAAGCTATTCAATATAATAGAACGTAGAGTATCCTTTACACAGAGACAATGGAACATGCACAGTACAAGATTGAGACTGTATTATAACACTACAGAACACCCTGAATACTGTATTATAACACTACAGAACACCCTGAATACTGTATTATAACACTACAGAACAACCTGAATACTGTATTATAACACTACAGAACAACCTGAATACTGTATTATAACACTACAGAACAACCTGAATACTGTATTATAACACTACAGAACACCCTGAATACTGTATTATAACACTACAGAACACCCTGAATACTGTATTATAACACTACAGAACAACCTGAATACTGTATTATAACACTACAGAACACCCTGAATACTGTATTATAACACTACAGAACACCCTTAAATACTGTATTATAACACTACAGAACAACCTGAATACTGTATTATAACACTACAGAACAACCTGAATACTGTATTATAACACTACAGAACACCCTGAATACTGTATTATAACACTACAGAACACCCTGAATACCATATTATAACACTACAGAACAACCTGAATACTGTATTATAACACTACAGAACAACCTGAATACTGTATTATAACACTACAGAACAACCTGAATACTGTATTATAACACCACACCCTGAATACTGTGTTATAACACTACAGAACACCCTGAATACTGTATTATAACACTACAGAACAACCTGAATACTGTATTATAACACTACAGAACAACCTGAATACGGTATTATAACACTACAGAACAACCTGCTTACTGTATTATAACACCACAGAACAACCTGAATACTGTATTATAACACTACAGAACAACCTGAATACTGTATTATAACACTACAGAACAACCTGAATACTGTATTATAACACAACACCCTGAATACTGTATTATAACACTACAGAACACCCTGAATACTGTATTATAACACTACACAACACCCTGAATACTGTATTATAACACTACAGAACAACCTGAATACTGTATTATAACACTACAGAACAACCTGAATACTGTATTATAACACTACAGAACACCCTGAATACTGTATTATAACACTACAGAACAACCTGAATACTGTATTATAACACAACACCCTGAATACTGTATTATAACACCACAGAACACCCTGAATACTGTATTATAACACCACACCCTGAATACTGTATTATAACACAACACCCTGAATACTGTATTATAACACTACAGAACAACCTGAATACTGTATTATAACACTACAGAACACCCTGAATACTGTATTATAACACTACAGAACACCCTGAATACTGTATTATAACACTACAGAACAACCTGCTTACTGTATTATAACACTACAGAACACCCTGAATACTGTATTATAACACTACAGAACAACCTGAATACTGTATTATAACACTACAGAACACCCTGAATACTGTATTATAACACTACAGAACAACCTGAATACTGTATTATAACACTACAGAACAACCTGAATACTGTATTATAACACTACAGAACACCCTGAATACTGTATTATAACACTACACCCTGAATACTGTATTATAACACTACAGAACACCCTGAATACTGTATTATAACACCACAGAACAACCTGAATACTGTATTATAACACTACAGAACAACCTGAATACTGTATTATAACACTACAGAACAACCTGAATACTGTATTATAACACTACAGAACACCCTGAATACTGTATTATAACACTACAGAACAACCTGAATACTGTATTATAACACTACAGAACAACCTGAATACTGTATTATAACACTACAGAACACCCTGAATACTGTATTATAACACTACAGAACAACCTGAATACTGTATTATAACACTACAGAACACCCTGAATACTGTATTATAACACTACAGAACAACCTGAATACTGTATTATAACACTACAGAACAACCTGAATACTGTATTATAACACTACAGAACAACCTGAATACTGTATTATAACACTACAGAACAACCTGAATACTGTATTATAACACCACAGAACAACCTGAATACTGTATTATAACACTACAGAACACCCTGAATACTGTATTATAACACTACAGAACAACCTGAATACTGTATTATAACACTACAGAACACCCTGAATACTGTATTATAACACTACAGAACACCCTGAATACTGTATTATAACACTACAGAACAACCTGAATACTGTGTTATTACACTACAGAACAACCTGAATACTGTGTTATTACACTTCAGTGTTATAACAAATAAACAAATAAAAACGACCAGTATTCTACCCCTACAACTCTCTTTTTGTGGCTTGAATCTCAGAGATAAGCCTCAATGGTGTTTTCAAACGTCCAATAATTCTGTCAGGTTTCTCTCCCGCTGCCCTTGCTATCTTGGAGATGAGAGCAGGACAGATGGAGAGACACCTATGTATCCGACCCTGTCTTGCCTGTCTCTTAAGAAAAACTCTGTATGGCTGGCTCTGGTATTGAGTAGCAGGCCTCTCTCTGTCCTGTCTGCTGGCCCATGTGTAACTCTTACCAGAGACTGACAGGAAGCTTTATATCGTTATCTCCGTCACTTGCCCGTGGGTTCCCGAACCCCCCAGCATCCCGACTCCGGGATGCTGGCCTTCTAGGCAGAGTTGCAAAGAAAAAGCCATATCTCAGACTGGCCAATAAAATGAAAAGATTAAGATGGGCAAAAGAATACAGACACTGGACAGAGGAACTTGACCTAGAAGGCAAACATCCCGGAGTCGCTTCTTCACTGTTGACTTTGAGACTGGTGTTTTTCAGATACTATTTAAAGAAGCTGCCAGTTGAGGACTTCTGAGGGGTCTGTTTCTCAAACTAGATTCTCTAATGTACTTGTCCTCTTTCTCAGTTGTGCACCGGGGCCTCCCACTCCTCTTTCTATTCTGGTTAGAGCCAGTTTGCGCTATTCTGTGAAGGGAGTAGTACACAGCGTTGTACGAGATCTTCAGTTTCTTGTCAATTTCTCGCATGGAATAGCCTTAATTTCTCAGACCAAGAATAGACTGTCGAGTTTCAGAAGAAAGTTCTTTGTTTCTAGCCATTTCGAGCCTGTAATCGAACCCACAAATGCTGATGCTCCAGATATTCAACTAGTCTAAAGAAAGCCAGTTTTATTGCTTCTTTAATCAGAACAACAGGTTTCAGCTGTACTAACATAATTGCAAAAGGTTTTTCTAATGATCAATTAGCCTTTTAAAATTATAAACTTGGATTAGCTAACACAACGTGCCATTGGAACACAGGAGTGATGGCTGCTGATAATGGGCCTCTGTACACTGTAGATATTCCATAAAAAAAATTGCCGTTTCCAGCTACAATAGTCATTTACAACATTAACAATGTCTACAGTGTATTTCTGATCAATTTGATGTTATTTTAATGGACAAAAAAACAGAACATTTCTAAGTGACCCCAAACTTTTGAACGGTAGTGTATATTTACCCCAAAAATATATGGGGGATTGGAAATGATGCAGACAATTACATTGATGGAAGCGACAATCTATCTGCAATATTAAAGCTGATCTACCCCCTAAAAAATAAATAAAAAACCTCAGTGGGAGGGAAATGTAGCCGGTTTGAATGCCTTTGGTGTTAAGGGACGGTTGGGACGTTGCGTAGTACAGTAACAAGGAGATTGCGGCCGTTCTGTTTATTTGTAATGACGATGGTTCCGACGATACAGTGGAGGAGTCCAAAGCAATTTCCTCTTGCATGCTGCCTGGGTGTAAGACAGACATCCTGAGACTGCAGAGGGGATTGGTGGCCAGGATGTTGCATATTTCATGAGGCAGGAAAGGTTAGATCAGATCAACGTTCTCCTAAATCATCTTCCTATGGCCAGAGCTATGTGGAATTGTAATAAATAAATCACAATGGTTGTTTTGAATATGATCCCCGCACACCAGAAATATCATGTTGTAAGGACCTATGGTAATGTACTGTTTGATCCTGTTTGATCCTACCCATGCCATTCTTTATGTAAATGTGTTTATCCATAGATCCATAATAAATCAACATTATGTACAATCACATCTTACGTCAAATAGTTTAAACGTATGTTAATTTTTTGCATCGTTGTTGTGAGTGGATCTTGACATGGGTTCAAGTTGTTTTCATCATTTTCTTCCAAACACTTTGAGCGTTTGATTAGACCTGCCCTGGGTTGCCTGGTGGACAAGGTTTGTACGCCATTGCTTCCATTGTACCATGCACAGCTTAGGTGTTTCATAGAAAACAAATACTATTTAAACCCAGGTCTGCATGAAATGGCATAACTTTAATCACAACTCCTAAAAGAGATGACTCGTGTGTCGTCATATCAAGGCTGTGTCAGTATACAGTATGTTATCATTTCCCAGTCAAAAATGTGATTTTTCTGTGTTTTATATACTGTATATTTCCACACTGTGAGGTTGGAATAATACTGTGAAATTGTGAAAATTATGATAATGCCCTTTTAGTGTAAGAGCTGTTAGAAAAGATTGCCTGAAATGTCAGTCTGTTTTCTTGGGATGGAGTGACCAGGTGGAAAATTTGTTAATATCCCAATAAGAGAACGGGCCTCCCGAGTGGCGCAGCGGCCTAAGGCACTGCGCTAGAGGCGTCAATACAGACCAGGGCTGTATCACAACCGGCTGTGATCGGGAGTCCCATAGGGTGGCGCGCAATTGGCCCAGCGCCGTCCGGGTTAGGGGAGGGTTTGGCCGGGGGGCCTTTACATGGCTCATCGCGCTCTAGCGACTCTTTGTGGCGGGCCGGGCGCCTGCAGGCTGACCTCGGTCGTCAGTTGAACGGTGTTTCTTCAGACACATTGGTGCGGCGGGCTCCCGGGTTAAGCGGGCAGGTGTTAAGAAGCGCGGTTTGACGAGTCATGTTTCGGAGGACGCATGACTCGGCCTTTGCATCCAGAGCCCGTTGGGGTGTTGCAGCGACGAAACAAGATCAAAAATGGGGAGAAAAGGGGGGTAAAATACAAAAAAATGTAATATAGAAATGGACCAATAAGAAAGAAAGTTCCAAACCTCCCTACCAATAAGAGCTAGTTTTCAGTTTTCCCCTCCCCACTCAGACCACTCCCAGACAGTCCTAGCAAAATTCTTGCTTAAGAAATTGCTCTTTACTAAGAAGCTATTTGTTTATTTTTGACCATTTTAATTTAAAAACAATCACAGTAAGGTACTTAATTGCTACCCAGAAATGATTTGATATTAAGATAAAAACGTCTGCATTGAACCTTCAACACCAATTAGTTGTTCCTGCCTGCCTATTACATAGATGCTCTCATTACGCTACAGGTCACAGGTCACAGGAATAATCATCACATCATTTTAAAAAAACATATTAGGAAAACCTGCACCAAATCAGGAAAAACCACATTCGGAAAACCTGCACCAAATCAGGAAAAACCACATTCGGAAAACCTGCACCAAATCAGGAAAAAACACATTCGGAAAACCTGCACCAAATCAGGAAAAAACACATTCGGAAAACCTGCACCAAATCAGGAAAAAACACATTAGGAAAACCTGCACCAAATCAGGAAAAACCACATTCGGAAAACCTGCACCATATCAGGAAAAAACACATTCGGAAAACCTGCACCAAATCAGGAAAAAACACATTCGGAAAACCTGCACCATATCAGGAAAAAACACATTAGGAAAACCTGCACCAAATCAGGAAAAAACACATTCGGAAAACCTGCATCAAATCAGGAAAAAACACATTAGGAAAACCTGCATCAAATCAGGAAAAAGCTGGTCTGTAATAGTATTTCCAGGTTGTATTTCCAGACAAACCTAACCTTATTACTCAGGATTATTCAGTGTGGGAAGAAATGACAGGCCTGCTTATTGGGAAACACAAAGCACAGGTGGGGTAACCTGATGGTATGCTGGTAAATTACATTTAAGGCCTGCTTATTGGGAAACACAAAGGACAGGTGAAAGATTCCGATGTAGAGGAACCTGATGGTACGCTGGTAAATGCTCCCTAGGGCTTTCTCCAGTCTGAACAATCCACAAACATTAACATAATCACGACAGAGAGGCAACTGCCAAGCCCAGACATTACGGCTAACATGTTTGAGTTCTTAGCAGTAAAGGTCAGGCGCTGTGTTCTCTCCTCAAATCCCCGGTGATAAAATGTGCTGCTACTGCCATTTTGCCATTTTCACTCCGTTTCGCAACCGGAGGCTGCAGTGTTTTGACAGAAATAGCACAGAAGGAGAGAAACTGAGCAGACCCACTGAGAGGGAGTGAGTGAACTTTTGTGATATGAGTGTTTAGTTGTCCTTCTTTTCAGTGGAATATTAACCTTTCTTCAGTCAAACATGTTTGAGTTCAACTGGATGGATACGGTGCTTTCAGAAAGTATTCACCCCTCTTGACTTTTTCCCCATTTTGTTGTGTTACAGCCTGAACTTAAAATGGATTACATTGAGATTTTGTGTCACTGGCCTAAACACAATAACCCATAATGTCAAAGTGGAATTGGGATTTTAGAAGTTCTTACAAATTAATTAAATTAAAAGCTGAATTGTTTTGAGTCAATAAGTGTTCAACTCCTTAGTTATGGAAAGCCTGAATAAATTAAGTAAACATTTGCTTAACAAGTCACATAATAAGTTGCATTGGCTCTGTATGCAATAATACTGTATAACATAGTTTTTAATGACTACTTCATCTCTGTACCCCCACACATATAATTATCTGTAAGGTCCCTCAGTCGAGCAGTGAATTTCAAACACAGATTCAACCACAAAGACCAAGAAGGTTTTCCAATGCCTCGCAAAGGGCACCTATTGGTAGATGGGTAAAAAAAAAACAGACATTGAATATCCCTTTGATTATGGTGAAGTTATTAGTTACACTGTGGATGGTGTATCAACACACCCAGTCACTACAAAGATACAGACGTTCTTCTTAACTCAGTTGCCGGAGAGGAAGGAAACCGCTCAGGGATTTCACCATGAGGCCAATGGTGACTTTAAAACAGTTACAAAGTTTAATGGCTGTGATAGGAGAAAACTGAGGAAGGATCAACAACATTTTAGTTACTCCACAATACTAACCTAATTGACAGAGTGAAAAGAAGGAAGCCTGTACAGAATACAAATATTCCAAAACATGCATCCTGTTTGTAAGGCACTAAAGTAAAACTGCAAAAAATGTGACAAAAATGAACTTTATGTCCTGAATACAAAGCGTTATGTTTGGGGAATGTTTGTGGCTGCGTCATGTTATGGGTATGCTTGTCATTGGCAAGGACTAGGGAGTTTTTTTGGATACAAATAAACTGAATAGAGCTACACACAGGACAAATCCTAAAGGAAAACCTGCTTTCCAACAGACACTGGAAGACAAATTCACCTTTCAGCAGGACAATAATCTAAAACACAAGACCAAATATATACTGGAGTTGCTTACCAAGACAACATTGAATGTTCCTGCCCTAGATACAGTTTTGACTTAAATCATCTTGAAAAATAACCAACTTGACAGAGCTTGAAGAATTTTTTAAATAATAATGTGCAAACATTTTACTATCCAGGTGTACAAAGCTCTTAGACTTACCCATAAATATTCACAGCTGTAATCGCTGCCAAATGTGATTCTAACATGTATTGACTCAAGGGTGTGAATACTTATGTAAATTCGATTTTTATGTATTTAATTTTCAGTCAAATTGCTAAAACTTCTAAAAAGGTATTGTGTGTCTATTTCATACATTATGAATTCAGGCTTTAACAAAACAAAATGTGGAATAAGTCAAGGGGTATCAATACTTTCTAAAGGCACTGTATCATTTGTAACATTTTACCTTGTTAGTGCTGGGGTCCTTTTTTCAGAATTTCCACCTGACTGACGTGCCCAAAGTAAACTGCCTGATACTCAGGCCCAGAAGCCAGGATATGCATATAATTGGTACCATTGGATAGAAAACACTCTGAAGTTTGTGGAAATGTTAAAATAATGTATAATACTATAAAGCAATTGATATGATAGGAGGAAATCCAAAGTAACACCAACCAGATTTTCTTTTTTTTTTTGAGATTCCATGCTCTTACAATGGAAAACTATGGGTCCTATGCAATTCCAGCTCCCAGATTGCAAGCCCTTATACCTATGTAACTACATGTAATAGCTGTAGTAGCATTGTATTACCGTGCCGTTACCTGATAACTGACGGCTTTGTAATCAATTGCATGGCCATATAGTTTAGTGGTATAGGTCTTACTTAGTCTTACTCCCATTCTAGTCTAAACATATCTGTTTAAGAGTGAAATATATCATCACGATCCATCGTTCTCTTTCCCACTCAGTTAATCAGACCTGTCATCCCTGTTATGCGAAATCAGTTCAATCCTAACACCACCACCCAAATCTCAACAGAAGCCTCTTCAATGGGAACTTCCGTTGACAGCGGGTCAGCGAGTCAGTGACCAATTAGGCTCTGTGTAATTCAAGCTAATAACGAATACGACATTCCATTTGTTTTTAGCGCTCCAGACGATGAGTCACCATTTGGCCAGTGTCCAGCCCACCCAACTCGGATTTTGAGCTCCTTTTCCGGTTCAAGGGTCTTGTCTCTGGTGATTACTCATTAACATGCTTTTATTGGAGAGAGCTGCAATGGGGCCCATAGAACAGAGACATGACCCCAGAGTGGCGAAATTGAAGGGCTGTTGAGGTACTAAGTGGAGCTGTTGAGGTATTAAGTGGGGCTGTTGAGGTATTAATTGAGTCTGTTGAGGTATTGAGGCTGTTGAGGTATTAAGTGAGGCTGTTGAGGTATTGGGGCTGTTGAGGTATTAAGTGAGGCTGTTGAGGTATTAAGTGGGGCTGTTGAGCTATTAAGTGGAGTTGTTGAGGTATTAATTGAGGCTGTTGAGGTATTAATTGAGGATGTTGAGGTATTAAGTGAGGCTGTTGAGGTATTAAGTGGGGCTGTTGAGGTATTAAGTGGGGCTGTTGAGGTATTAAGTAAGGCTGTTGAGGTATTAAGTGGAGCTGTTGAGGTATTAATTGAGGCTGTTGAGGTATTAATTGAGACTGTTGAGGTATAAAGTGAGGCTGTTGAGGTATTAAGTGATGCTGTTGAGGAATTAAGTGGGGCTGTTGAGGTATTAAGTGGAGCATTCAGTGTGGTATGGTTAATTGTGATTGCTCAATAATACATGGTGTAGATTTGGTGTCGCATAGAAAGCTAGCAAACAAATAACATTGAGTCTCAACTTGTATGAGTGCTGGGTTTCCCACTTGCAATGACTTCTAACTGTTTTTTTCTGCCAGTAGACATCTGTGCCTCGATTTCTGCCAGGATCTTTCTACTTGAATGTTTCTTGAGTACATATTTTAAAGCCACACTCCTCAATCTCTCTCATCAAGCACAGTGAGCAAATTAGGTTTGTGTCTGTGAACTAAGCAGTGTGTCTTGGCTCATGTAACTCCCACTGAGTTATTTGAATAATCATTCTTTCTTCTTTGGTTTGGGGGACAGTTACCAGAAAATACTAGAAAAACCCAGTGGCAGTTACATTTACCAAGATCCAACCTTCACTTTGCAAAAAACATTTTTTTTGGGGGGGGGGGGGGGGGGGGGGGGGGGTCAGGTGGAAACCAAGATTTAGTTCAAGGGTGTAACTACTCAGTCACCATCGACGGTGCCCGGTTTCCGTGCCAACCCTGTACCTTCAGATTCTATTCACACCTTTATGCTCATGTCACCATAAAACCAATTCCTATTTTATAGTCTGGAAATGTCAGCCCAATGGGAGGTCATTTTAGCAGCGCAGGTAATCACTGTCCTCGCTAATGCACCGCTCAAGGACACCCTCGATGGAGATGGCAGGCGGCGTCAGTGTCCACGCAACTCATTTGGCAGACGCCACCAACGTGCCCGAACTGAACAAATATGCATATGTCGGTGTTTTGGAGTGGGGTGGTATGTGTGGTGTGCAACCTCGCAAGGTTGCTGTACAAGGACGAGTGTTTGTAACCCCAGGAGTAACACTGGTCGTGTTGTTGCATGTGGTGATAAGACAAATTTTTATGTTCCGGAAATGTGACCCCTGGCAGCTTGAATTCATTTGTGTCACTCCGGGGGCCACAACCAAGGAGTCAGGGCATTGGTACGTGTGGTACATTTAGCTTCATAAATCATACACTAACTATGCATATTCATGATATGACAGCTGCATTAGCTTCTGTTGACAAATGAGGTGTGAGGTAGTATTGACTTATATTATTATCATAATTAGATTTTTAAAACAATATGACATTTTTCTACTCATAATCTTTGAACGCAACGGTGCCGATGTTATGAGCAGAGGTTGGAACCAAAATGATTTTTCCAAAATTTGGTTCTGAAAAGAACAACAATTTTTTAAATTTCTGTTCCACTGTTCTAACCAGCAAAATAAAGTTCTGAACCAGTTGGAACCACCCAAAACATTACCAGTTCATATTGTTCCTTTCTGTTTCTTTTTTTAACCTGTAAAATCAACCGTTTTTTTTTTACATTTGGCTCATTAAACTACTTCACCAATCAGTGAGGACAGAGCAGGCAAGTTAGTTGTTTACATGCGTGATGGACAGACAAGTGTAGCCTATGGCGCTAGACGCGACTGAAATCTTTCAGGGTGGGGAGCAAGCGAGAGAGGGTTGAGGAGGAGGCTTGAAGTGCTGGACATATTGTTTCTAACATGCATTATGAATTAACCTTGTGGTTAAGCGCATTGGGCCACTAACCGAAAGGTTGCTGGTTCGAATCCCTGAGCCAAATAGGTTAAAAAACGGTTGACGTACCTGTGAGAAAGACACTTCACCCTAATTGCTTTAGATAAGAGTGTCTGCTAAATTGTAAAAATTAGGCCAAAGAATTATACCTTGGAAAATGCATATTATATGGAGGAACTTTGAATGTCCTTTGAGATAACAAGCTTTTGTGTGCAGAGCGGCAACAGAGTTAAAAACATGTCTTACCTTTTGTAGCTAATAAATCCATCGTGAAACGTGATAACTAGGCCTATAGTATCCTTAACTGGCACTGAAAAAGTTAATCTCTCTGAATCACAAATGTAACGTCAGTACAGTAGCCTATGGTAACGTCAGTACAGTAGCCTGTGGTAACGTCAGTACAGTAGCCTATGGTAACATCAGTACAGTAGCCTATGGTAACATCATCAGTACAGTAGCCTATGGTAACGTCAGTGCAGTAGCCTATGGTATTGTCAGTACATTAGCCTATGGTAACCTCAGTCCTGTAGCCTATGGTATTGTCAGTACAGTAGCCTATGGTAACGTCAGTACAGTAGCCTATGCATCAGAGGGGGGAGGGGCAAGTTGCCTAAAAACTCACCGGTAAAGCTTTTCAGCTGGCAGAAAGACACTGGGATAAGTTTCTGAGTGATTGATTGAAGGCATAGGCGCTTTGTTAGAAAAAAATGCCTGGAACGTAAAACATTTTTATTAACCGGTTCCCATGATTTTAAAATAACAATTCTGTTCCGGAACAGTATGGATCACTTTTGTTCCCGGTTCCGTTTCTGTTCCTTGAAAATGTTTATTATTCTCCGGTTTTTGGTTCTGTTCCCTGAACCGGTTCCAAACCCTGGTTAAATTTAGTGGTGTACAATTCTTATGAGTCACCTGCCTTATAAATGCATAATAAGCATTCATATAGGCTCTTGTAAGTAACCATGACTTTTTATGAATAATTATATAATTTTTGATTGCTGAATCATTAACATATGTTTTTAACCTGACAATTATACCTGCTACTATCCCCAAGGTTTGGAAGGCGACTCATGTACTCCCCCGTCACCAAGGTGGGGACCATTGTGACATAAATAATTATAGCCCTATTTCTAAACTTTGTTGCCTAGCTAAAATATTTGAATCCTTGATTGATTGATTGATTGATTGAAGATCTTTCTCATCTTTTAAATGTATTATAAATGTTCATCAGTCGGGTTTTAGGCCAGATCACAGCACTATCTCTGCTGCATCCCTAGTTATAAATTATGTGGATAAACTGTATGGATAAAAGGCAACATTGTAATGCCCTCTTCATTGACCTGTTAAAGGCTTTCGATACTGTTAATCACTCATTGTTAATTCAGAGGCTTTCATCAATTGGCCTAGACCAGGTTGCATGTAACTGGTTTAAAAATTACTTAACAGATAAAACTCAATGTGTATCTATTGATGGTGCTAAATCAGGTTTCCTGGATATTACGAAAGGTGTCCCGCATGGGTGAATTGTGGGTCCTGTACTTTTTACTATTTACAATATTGACTTGTCTGCAAAAAAAAATGCTTTACCTGCACTTGTATACCGATGACACTGTTGTGTATGCTATTGCCCACAAGGTTGACCAGGCTCTATATGAACAGTCTGCCTTCATTGTAATACAGAAAAACTTTATTGAATGCAGGTAAAACTAAGTATACTGTATATTGTTCTCTAGAGCACATAACAATAACTCTGATGATTTAAGCATATGTACTTTGGATCCATACTGATCGTGTCCTTGATTACAAATATCTGGGCAACTGGATAGATGAAAATCTGTCTTTTAAAAGGCATATTTTAGTTAAGAAGCTAAGTTAGTTAAGAAGCTAAGAATAAAAATGGGCTTCTTCTATAGAAATAGGTCCTGCCCCTCGTTGAGTAGTGAAAGCAGATTGTTCAGTCGACGTCCCTATTGGTCCTAGACTATGGCGACATCATCTATATGAAATCAGCTGCCACTTCATTAAAGCCGTTAGATTTATTATAGTTTATCACTGTGCTTAATTACAGGTGACAGTTTTAGTACTCATCACTGCATTCTCTACCAGAAAGTTGGTTGGCCCTCGGTGATGTCATCACTGCATTCTCTACCAGAAAGTTGGTTGGCCCTCTGTGATGTCATCACTGCATTCTCTACCAGAAAGTTGGTTAGCCCTCTGTGATGTCATCACTGCATTCTCTACCAGAAAGTTGGTTAGCCCTCTGTGATGTCATCGCTGCATTCTCTACCAGGAAGTTGGTTAGCCCTCTGTGATGTCATCACTGCATTCTCTACCAGAAAGTTGGTTAGCCCTCTGTGATGTCATCACTGCATTCTCTACCAGAAAGTTGGTTAGCCCTCTGTGATGTCATCACTGCATTCTCTACCAGAAAGTTGCTTAGCCCTCTGTGATGTCATCACTGCATTCTCTACCAGAAAGTTGGTTAGCCCTCTGTGATGTCATCACTGCATTCTCTACCAGAAAGTTGGTTGGCCCTCGGTGATGTCATCCCTGCATTCTCTACCAGAAAGTTGGTTAGCCCTCTGTGATGTCATCCCTGCATTCTCTACCAGAAAGTTGGTTAGCCCTCTGTGATGTCATCACTGCATTCTCTACCAGAAAGTTGGTTAGCCCTCTGTGATGTCATCACTGCATTCTCTACCAGAAAGTTGGTTAGCCCTCTGTGATGTCATCACTGCATTCTCTACCAGGAAGTTGGTTGGCCCTCTGTGATGTCATCACTGCATTCTCTACCAGAAAGTTGGTTGGCCCTCTGTGATGTCATCACTGCATTCTCTACCAGGAAGTTGGTTAGCCCTCTGTGATGTCACGTAGGTTGATACATTGCTATGTTTTAATTTATAAAGTTTGTTTACAAAACGTCCCACTGTACCTAGCATCTTTACTAAACTTTACGAGTTACCAGACCTTTGATTCCTTTGATCTCTACTGAGTTAGGTAAATCATCTTTTAGTTTTCTTACACCTTATTTGCGGAACAATCTTCAAAATGTTCTTCAATGTGATGTTCTGGTGCCTTTAGGGTAATTCAGAAAGCTGATTGAGGACCTTATTACTGATGAATGTGTTTGTTGTTCTTTCTGCTTGCATTTTGTATTTATATTTTGATGTGTGTATTTTCTGTAATTTCTGTAATTCAGGGTTCATCTGTAAGAGACCTGATAAAATAAAGGACCTTGGTCTCGGTATGACTCCTGGATAAAATAAAGGTTAAATACATTTTAAACTGATATGAATGCTTATAGCAAGATCCGTTATGCGTTATAATGCTCTATGGTGTGCTAGAAAGTTCTGTTAATTCATTCATAATGCATTATACACAGTTGGTTAATAAAGATACGTGACTTTTTATTTTCCTTTAGTTTGTTTGAGGATCTTATTTGGTCCCGTGTGGCTCAGTTGGTAGAGCATGGTGTTTGCAACGGCAGGATTGTGGGTTCGATTCCCACAGGGGACCAGTACGGAGAGAAAAAAATGCATGAAATGTATGCATTTACTACTGTAAGTCGCTCTGGATAAGAGCATCTGCTAAATGACTAAAATGTAAAATGTAAAAATTATTTGCCACCGTTGTCTTACGTCACTCCTACTCTACACATGTCCATCGTTGCGTTATCTGTCGTAAGACAATGATTTGCCATCTGAAGACTTGCCATCTGCATCTACCTTTGCAGTGGTCAGTACATGTGCAGGGCTGGAGATTCAGGGTTCATCCTAAATGACTAGTGTACTAGTCTAATATTGTCACGTCCTGACCAGTAAAGGGGGTTATTTGTTATTGTAGTTTGGTCAGGGCGTGGCAGGGGGTGTTTGTTTTATGTGTTTCGGGGGTTTTGGTTTATGTTCTATGTTAGTATATTTCTATGTTTATTCTAGTGTGTCTATTTCTATGTTTAGTTACATGGGTTGACCTTCAATTGGAGGCAGCTGTTCCTCGTTGCCTCTAATTGAAGGTCCTATTTAGTAGGGGTGTTTTTCATGGGTTTTGTGGGTAGTTGTCTCCATGTATTGTCAGTGAACCTTACAGGACTGTTTTTCGTCGTTTATTTAGTATAAGTGTTTTTGTTTTTGTTTTCTTCAATAAAAGAAGATGAGCATACATATATACCCGCTGCGTTTTGGTCCACTCACTATGACGCTTATGACAAATATGGTAAAGGGTGCTATTTTGGATAAAAACCCTAGCACTTAGCATTTCCTAGCACTTAGCAAAACCCTAGCATTTTCTGTAATTTGTGTATCCTGAATAGTTCCGGTACCTCAAAGTTGTAACACCATGTCATTCAATAGGCTATATTTATTGGCCATTCACAATCTGGGTGTGCGACCTGGACTCAGGGGTAGACGTAACATAGTAAATGTAAATCCGGGACACTCCAATTAGTATGATATGTTACGTTTCGCATGGCATGTATTCATTTGTGGATGTCCATCATCCATTTCTTATGATATGTTACGAATTTCAATTCGTACAATACGTTTCTAATTTGCAAAATGTATGATATGTTACAAATTTAAATCTGTTGTGGCTAATGTTAGCTAGGTGGCTAGGTGGCTAATGCTAACATTAGCTAAATGGCTAAAATTAGCTAGGCTAGGGGTTAAGGTTAGGGATTAAGGTTACAGGGTTAGAAGTTAGGTTAAAAGGTTGAGGTTAGGGTTAGGGGAAGGGTTAGAAGTTAGGTTAAAGGGTTGAGGTTAGGGTTAGGGAAAGGGTTAGAAGTTAGGTTAAAGAGTTGAGGTTAGGGTTAGGGGAAGGGTTAGAAGTTAGGTTAAAGAGTTGAGGTTAGGGTTAGGGGAAGGGTTAG
The DNA here is from genome assembly GCF_901001165.1 of Salmo trutta. Classification (NCBI taxonomy): domain Eukaryota; kingdom Metazoa; phylum Chordata; class Actinopteri; order Salmoniformes; family Salmonidae; genus Salmo; species Salmo trutta. The sequence continues at coordinate 4,081,776 of NC_042964.1, read as the reverse complement.
AAGTTAGGTTAACGGGTTGAGGTTAGGGTTAGGGGAAGGGTTAGAAGTTAGGTTAAAGGGTTGAGGTTAGGGTTAGGGGAAGGGTTAGAAGTTAGGTTAAAGGGTTAAGGTTAGGGTTAGGGGAAGGGTTAGAAGTTAGGTTAAAGAGTTGAGGTTAGGGTTAGGGGAAGGGTTAGAAGTTAGGTTAAAGAGTTGAGGTTAGGGTTAGGGAAAGGGTTAGAAGTTAGGTTAAAGAGTTGAGGTTAGGGTTAGGGGAAGGGTTAGAAGTTAGGTTAAAGAGTTGAGGTTAGGGTTAGGGGAAGGGTTAGAAGTTAGGTTAAAGAGTTGACGTTAGGGTTAGGAGAAGGGTTAGAAGTTAGGTTAAAGGGTTGAGGTTAGGGTTAGGGGAAGGGTTAGAAGTTAGGTTAAAGAGTTGAGGTTAGGGTTAGGGGAAGGGTTAGAAGTTAGGTTAAAGAGTTGAGGTTAGGGTTAGGGGAAGGGTTAGATAAATATGGAGTGAGAAGTTGCTAAGTATCAAAAATGTTTAAGTTGTCCGTGATGACGTTCAAACACGCAACCTTCGGGTTGCTAGACGTTTCTGTTATATGCCCACCCATCCTCCCTGACCAACCACCCTCCTTTAATTTTTGCCTTATTAAGTAACCTTCTGTTTTATGTAACCATACCAAATGTAGCATATCATACTGATATGAAGGGAATCAGATTTACCTTTACTATGTTACCTTTAGTCTATGAGACCAGGCTGGGGTGTCTGACTACTGGCTAAGTCTTGGTTTATTTGCAGAAAGGAAAAAATCCACCTTTTCTCCTCCATCGCTTTGGCCATTCATGGCCCTCCTATCCCAAGGGGGTAATCATTACATTTCCCAGTGACGCCTGCTTGGCTAAGCAGTTTTAATACACAAATCAATTTTGCATTACCCCCTTCTGGCTGTGAGTGCTCATAGTGTGAGAGCCATGAAAAATTGATGGGCCTTAGCATGCAGATTGCAGCCCCAGTGAATCTTAAATCTGTCCAGGCCCTGTTTTCACAAGATAATGTCTTGGGAGGTTGAAGCAACTCTTTGTTTTGCTTGTTCACTTATGAAATTGTAATTCCATTTCACATTTGCTCTGAACAGAAAAACTGCAGAGAAGGGATATGACGAGAGTTGTTTCAAGGCATAAATAAGGTCTTTAGCAATCGAAGTTCAAATGTTTTTATGGATACAAATGGGAGCCCAGACGGTAGTTCTACAAGTCAAATCCATAATAAACTTTTCACTGTTTAAAACATGTTCATCTATTGTGGACAGACGCACGTAACATAACTGGTATCGTAGGGCCTGTCAATCAACTGCAGGATTTGAAGACTAATGAGGAACTTTGTTTCCGATGTACAGATTTTTTTTTTTTGTAACTGATCATTTTGACAAATCATGATTTCTCAGGTGTTCGCATCTTTCTAATTTCCTAAGGGGGGGGGGGTCATTTGGCCCATAGACTTGCCCGTAAATTGCAAAGAGAGAGGGGTGGAGCTACCTCGATGCTTCTGTTCCTCGTTCTAGTATTTTTCTCCCCTCAGAACTTAATCTGATCCAATTACGCAAGATTTTATTTCAGAGTTTCCGAGACTAAACTCATGAATGCACATTCAGAAGAAAACGTGCAAACACATTCACGCATACACATAAACACAAACCCACATGTACCATGTGGATAGCCAGGCATTATTCAACATATTGAAAGATAAACCTAAAGATCGTAGTCTGAGATAATAGTTGTTTTGTGACAGCGATTATAATGTGTTATTTTGTGTGCAGCTTTGTATTTGAGTGGGTGATGACATGAATGCAGAAAGAAATTATGCCAGCCAATAATTAGCTTTCACTATGAAATGAAGCTATCAAGAGAGAGAATGAGGAAATGTCCCACTTTAGAAATGTGGTTTTGCAAGGTGCTGAGTCAATGTCCTTGAATATCGAAACATTTTGTTCTTCCCTGTCTCTTTCTTCATTTGATGAGCAGAGACAACATCTGTGCTGAATGGCAAATTTTACTTCAAGTGGTGATTTGAGTAACTTGCACATTTTGTTCAAATAATAGCTTCTTTCAATCCTCAAGTATGAGTGATCATAATCGACAATGGATGACATCCCAAATGAGCTGGCCAAAGACTATTTCAGGTGTTACGAGACAAGGAGCTGGCCCAAGACCATTTCAGGTGTTATGGGGCAAGGAGCTGGCCCTAGACTCTTTCAGGTGTTACGAGACAAGGAGCTGGCCCAAGACTCTTGCAGGTGTTACGGGGCAAAGAGCTGGCCCAAGACTCTTTCAGGTGTTACGGGGCAAAGAGCTGGCCCAAGACTATTTCAAGTGTTATGGGGTAAGGAGCTGGCCCAAGACTATTTCATGTGTTACGGGGCAAGGAGCTGGCCCAAGACTCTTTCAGGTGTTACGGGGCATGGAGCTGGGCCAATACTATTTCAGGTGTTATGGGGCAAAGAGCTGGCCCAAGACTATTTCAAGTGTTATGGGGTAAGGAGCTAGCCCAAGGCAATTTTTTTAATAAATTAGTAAAGATTTCTACAAACCAGTTTTTGCTTTGTCATTATGGGGTATTGAGTGTAGATTGATGAGGGATTTATTTTTTTAAATACATTTTAGTATAAGGCTGTAACCTAACAAAATGTGGAAAAACTCAAGGGGTCTGAATACTTTTGGAAGGCACTATATATGGTATTTTGTTCAAAGACTTCAGTGTAAATATTATGTTAACCTCACAATTAAAAAGGTTAATACTTTGTCAGTAGACAACATCAAGCTACTCTAAATTAAGTTTTGTTCGAGGACACCAATAAATCTTTGAGAACATGTAGAGTTGTCATAACATTTGAAATTTGATATTATTCCTTTCAGGTCCTGAGCAAAGGGCCTCAACATAACAACAGAAATCTTCTTCAGCAGATTCCTTACCATGTCTTAATTTGACATCAATGTGGCACACAATGCATTTTGGGTAGTTTTCACTTAATATTTAACAAATTGTCTCCTGTAAGGAGGTTTGCAACAAACTCTATAGTGAGAGATGTGTGATAGAGGTACTGAATGAGAACAAACCTAAAAAAATACTGGACCTAGCTAAACATGATAAACCTTCCCTGTACTGTAGGGATTGTTGCCATGGTAATGCTAATGTCACTTCAATGGCAAAGATGTTAAGATGGCGGGTGGGATGGAGGGTGAGATGGCGGATGGGATGGCGTATGGGATGGAGGGTGGGATGCATTTCATATGCAGGCACTAAGCTGAAAATGAAACAGATAATGGAATCAATTTCCTGTGACTTCTGGAGCAGAGAGCTCACCAAGAAAGCATAAAGGAAATGAATGAGCTATTGCTCAACATAGTCCGCCAGTTAGCGGAGGCTATTTTACTGTGGATCTCCATGCAGTCTCTGAAATTTAAATAAGGTTTAATTCCCTCAAAATGGCTCCTTCATTTGGCAAACGCAGGCTCATCCTTTATGACCAAAACCCACGACACCCGAAATGTTCTTCGCTAGATCTCCACATTCACAGATTCTTTTGGGATCGTGTCGTGTTTCAATTTCTAGGTACTGATGTTCAGGTCTAGTGTCATTTTTCTTGGAGCATGACTGAGTTCGTACCTTATCCACTTCATTCCTTTATACACAGGGAAGAGGAGACCTTTCAAAGAGGGGAAGAAGATTAGTTTTTTTTAAAGTATCCTAGGAGTGTGTGTGTGTGTACAGTATGTGTGTGTGCACGTTTTTTTTATACTTGTGAGTACCAGAAGTCCTCTCAAGTATAGTAAACCAACAAAAACTCAGAGAAGTGAGGATATTTTGCTGGTCCTCACTTGTAAAAAGGCTATTTTAGACTTAGGGTTGAAATTAGGGTTAGAATTAGGGTTAGTGGTTAGGTTTAGGATTAGGTTTAGGATTAGGAGTTACGGTTAGGGTTAGAGTAAGTAGGATTTTGAATGGTAATCAATTGTTGGTCCAAAAAAAGTCCTCACAAGTATAGTAATACACATCTGTGTGTGTGTGTGTGTGTGTGTGTGTGTGTGTGTGTGTGTGTGTGTGTGTGTGTGTGTGTGTGTGTGGGTGGGGGGTACTGCATGTGTGTGTGTATGCGGTTTTAGCTCGGATTTTAAATGCCGGAGAATGTGTGACTTTTGCGGCCTAAACTCAGGACAAGAGACAAGACCTCTAGCTGGTTTAACAATAGTGATCATGTTTACTGTAAAATGCAAGGACAAATGAGGACCTTACAATATGTAGCATGTTGTCTATTTACTTCCTGTTCCTTGCCACGGTATTTGCGTATCTGATGTTCTGTTTTGTGGATCAAAGACAAATATTTTTTTCCACCATCTGCTGGCTCAATACTAACATTTTTACCAACATTTTGTGTTTGGACAGCAAAGTCCAAAAGGACATTAGGGAAAGTTATAAATTACAGACAAAAACAGAAAGTCTATCTACTACTCGGATAAGAACATGTTATGTCCACTACAAGAAGTTATAGCAAGACACACACACACACACACACTTCAAAATATCACCTGTCATGCTTTTTTTCCTTTCCAGTGAAACTTGGAATAATGTCCTTACCAGGTATTGGTTTCTGAACTTTGACTTGGCAGGTCGTTCCCACCCAGGTAAAATAAAGTACTACTGTTTACTATTGAATACTGCAGTTCTTACTATCGAATTAGTATAATACTACAATTAGTTCAAAAGTACAAATAATTATATGTGTTCATATGATACCAGGAGTCAAATCCTGACCAAATTCACAATCATTAATATTAGCCGTCTCACCTTGTCTTTATCCTAAAATTCTTTGTGGGTGCTGTTCAGGGGAACTTTATCCGGAAATTCTTTGTGGGTGCTGTTCAGAGGAACTTTATCCTGAAAATCTTTGTGGGTGCTGTTCAGAGGAACTTTATCCTGAAATTCTTTCTGGGTGCTGTTCAGAACAACATGATCCTGAAATTCTTTCTGGGTGCTGTTCAGAAGAACTTTGAGGTTGGTTGGGGTTTTTCCTTTCATCTCTGTTCCACACATCTCCTGACACTACAATGCATTAGCTTTTGTCCTTTCCAGCAATATACTCAAAATAATCCCATACAGGGCTTTGCCTTTTGCGACCGACCACTGCTGGTGCTGGGTTTGCTGCTGCAATTGTTCACATCTATGGTTCACGCTCATGCTCTGCGATCGTGCCTCTGATTTCTTCCTTCTTAGCTACATACAGCTAGTGATAGTGATGTACCAGCTAGGTCTATTTAGATCTATACTAGGTCTATTTAGATCTATACTAGGTCTATTTAGATCTATACTAGGTCTATTTAGATCTATACTAGGTCTATTTAGATCTATACTAGGTATATTTAGATCTATACTAGGTCTATTTGAAACAATGTAATCTACTGGCAGCATTTACCCTCCAGATTCAGAAACTCGAAAACCCCATTAGGAAAAAAAAGCTTGAAACCCCATTTGAAACCCTATTAAAAAGCTACAACTTAACATAATTTATTAAAAAAATAAAAATATTCAGTTTTGCAGTCAATGATAAAAGTTTCATTGTAGTTTTAGTTTTTCAAAACTGTTTCTGATTTTTTTTTTTTTAACTAAATAGATTTTCCAGTTTTAGATTTTATTTTACTTTCAGTTGGTGTGTGTGTGTACTTGCAGGTGCGGGGATGTGAATGTACTCAACAACAACAACTGTTCCCACCCAGCAACACACAGCAACACACACACACACACACACACACACACACACACACACACACACACACACACACACACACACACACACACACACACACACACACACACACACACACACACACACACACACACACATACCAAACACAACCAAACACCCACCCAACAACCCACTAAAGTACACAAAACCAAACATCAGTTAAAAACAACATTATCTCCCCCGGTGATCTGTTCCAGGAAATTGCCCCTCTATTTAATAATGATTATTCTGATCATTCTGCACCACAACCCACATTTAGACAGGCCCACTGGTCCATCTGGTATTTGCCAGAACTGCCCTATGGCCAGTCCATTTCTGCCCAGATAGAGAAGACACATAAGGCACCAGTGCTTTCTTTCTTGTCACCTATCCTTTGTGTGGATCTTAACTGCATTGTTTCTAGTGTATAGTTAAGGTGTCCTGTTCTTTGCCTGCTCATAATATACCTCACAAAGGAATCTAACGTTAACATGGGGTGTATAAAAAAAGGTATTTAAGTTATGTAATTTTACATAGGTAGGCTGTTTGGTTTTATATAAAACAAGAATAGATTTAGGAATATCATTATACTTGAATATAATGTATTTACTGAATTGAAGTTTACCCAATATGGAGATTTAGTCTCTGTGGAATGATGGTGTATTATGCGAATCAAATCAAATTGTATTAGTCACATGCGCCGAATACAACAGGTGTAAACCTTACAGTGAAATGCTTACTTACAAGCCCTTAACCAAAAATGCTTTAAGAAGTTTTAAGAAAAAAAGTTTTAGAAAATAGATAAGAAAAAAAAGTTTTAGAAAATAGATAAGAAAGTAATAAAAAGTAATAAATAATTCAACCGCAGCAGTAAAATAACAATAGCGAGGCTGTATACAGGGGGTACCGGTACAGAGTCAATGTGCGGGGGCACCGGCCAGACGAGGCAATTGAGGTAATATGTACATGTAGGTAGAGTTAAAGTGACTATGTATAGATAATAAACAGAGAGTAGCAGCAGCGTAAAAGAGGGGTCTGGGTAGCCCTTTGATTAGCTGTTCAGGAGTCTTATGGCTTGTGGGGTAGAAGCTGTTAAGAAGCCTTTTGGACCTAGACTTGGCGCTCCGGTACCGCTTGCCATGCGGTAGCAGAGAGAACAGTCCATGACTAGCGTGGCTGGAGTCTTTGACAATCTTTAAGGCCTTCCTCTGACACCGCCTGGTATAGAGGTCCTGGATGGCAGGAAGCTTGGCCCCAGTGATGTATTGGTTGTTTTTCTGTGTAAACTGAACAGAATATATTGTGAACATGAAAAATAGAACACCTTAGAGAAAGATATAGAAATACGTAGAAGTCAGCTAATACCTGTAAAGGCAGTCGGTCATTAAACCACTGCTATGTGATCCTAACAGGACATCAGCACTATCTGTGAACTGCTGTTACTTTCAACAACATGAATATTGACATATTCCTCTCATGTACACAGAATAGGGTTTAGAGCTCAATGCCCTTCATCACGAGCCAAAACAATGTACAGTAGTCAGATTTTTTTTTATGTCACAAAGTAGTTCCTTCCTACCAAAACAATCTTCCAAAAGGTTTTAGAGAACATTCTCCTTCAAGTCAAAAGAGGCTAACAATATGCTTTTGTGACAGAGCATGCATGAGAGAGAGAGAGAAAAAGGGGTGAAATTGGTGAAGGAGAGTAAAAAAAGACATGAGTGCCCCATCTATGAAAGCGCCATTAAATTGTCAGTTATGATGGATGTTCTGCCTTTTCTGCATTAACTGGTACATTAGAAGTCATTAATTCTTCAGGAAGTGCACAGGAGATCAGAGCCTCCCAGGAGGGTCTCCCTGCCTTGATAAAGCGAGATGGGTAGAGTGGAGAGAGGGAGGGAGGAAGGGAGAGTAGGAAAGCAGCTTTTGTACAGCAAGAGAGGAGTGAGAGAAAGAACCATCCCAGATCTTCTAGCAGCATGATGACCAATCTTGATTTATTTTATATTGAACCTTTCTTTAACTAGGCAAGTCAGTTAAGAATAAATTCTTATTTACAATGACGGCCAAACCCTCCCCTAACCCGGACGACGCTGGGCCAATTGTGCGCCGCCCTATGGGACTCGCAAACACGGCCGCTTGTGATACAGCCTGGAATCAAACCAGGGTCTGTAGTGACACCTCTAGCACTGAGACGCAGTGCCTTAGACCGATGCGCCACTCGGGAGCCCAAAATGACTGCTCTGCAAACTGTAAATAACTGCTCTGCAATTTCCATGGCTTTGAGCTGAGAGACTCATGCAAGCTCTGCTTTTCTGTTCAACGAGCAGCTTGAGATTCTGTCAGGTTCTTTATTCCTCTGTAGAAATATAGACAAAAAAAGACACTTAACACTCTTCAAAAGAACACGGCAGCATGGAATAAGGAGACAATATCTACGGGATCATGGCACAGATCACAACAGCGAATGGGCAGTCAAATAGCAGTCTGGCTTTGTATGACTATCTGACTTCTTGTGAGGTAGGTTGCTCATAACCTTACCAGACCTTACCTTACCATAACCTTACCAGATGTTGAATGGCTGTGTCCCATTTTCTGACTGCAATTATGACCACAAAGAGATGGGTTGGTAGAAAGCCATAATGTGTCTGTGGTAAAGTTGCAATTATTCAACTCAGTTTGACAAGCACCTCAGTGAGTTAGATGTAGAGGAAACATATTGAACTGAGTGGAATAAGTAGCAGTCCCCCTCCTAATGTCCATTGTCACTTGTCAGCCAGATAGCAACATTTCACCGACAATTAAACAACAATTACTGAGCACAGTTCACTTCTGTCAAGCGGCTGGAAGCTGCACCATCTTGTCGTGGCTTTCTTTCTGACCAGCCAGTTTTGAGGCAAGCCCACCAATCAGCAACCAGAAACTCGTAAAGAGCAATGACATGGCGAGAGGTGGAAATAAAACTCAAACGACCGTAAAGAAACATAACTGCTGTTCCACTTCTACCACCAACATGTCAGATTCAGACTCCTCGTCCAGGACTTCATTTTATTGTGTGACCTCTGTTCTGTACACCCTTGCCATCTGGTGTCTTTACTGGCAGTAAATAAGTTGGATGGGGGTCAACGGGGACGAGTGGAGGAAAGGGCCCTTGCACCAAACTGAAACACAAAGCCCACCCCATCCCACAATCCCCCCAGAACCCCCTTTGGCGCTCCCAGCGACCACGACCAATGCCAGGTATTTATCACGCGGCGACAGGAGGTCACAGACAAGCTAGTCCACCATTGTTAATTCCTCTGTATTTATCGTGAAACCTCCAACCAAACCTCCCAGGCTAAAATCGCAGATGGCTTTTCTCCGGGTTACTAGTTCTTTGTTAGGTTTTTTTTTTTACGCTCCCTCATTTTCAACAGAGACGTGTGGAGAAATCACTCAGAAGTTGGGGATTTATACAACTATTGAATCTGAAACAGGGGGAATTACTATCAGAACACAAATTCTCCTGCTTATATAACGAACTGTATTCCTCTGATTGTAAATCCACACCAAGCCAGACTATGTCCTTGATAAGATAATGAAGAACTCCTCTACTTTCAACAGAGGAAGCCACATCACTGGGAACCCAAATCTCTCTTAATGAACTCAAAAGGGCATTGGATGAGATGATAAAGGCAAATCAAGTCAATTAGATGCACTATCGCTCGAAGTGATTAACATAGCCTTTCACAAAGGTTCATTTGGAAGAGATGTGAATACATAAATAACTTTGCTTTTATTTAAAAAATGATAAGGATGCCACCCAGTGTTCTCACTATCGCCCCCTATCTTTGACAAACACAGATATTAAATTGTTTTCCAAAATGTTGTCATCTCGAGACTTACATACCCAAATTGGTCCACATGGACCAAAGCAGGTTTGTTAAAAAAGCTTATTCTCGGATAACCTCTGTCGACTATAACATATCTTAAATGTTTCATCAGAAACAACAGCTCCTTGGGCTGTATATCTCTCGATGCAGAAAAAGCTTTTGATAGACTTGAATTGTCATATCTCCGGTCTGTCTTGGAACATATGGGAATTGGCTCCAATTTCATTAATATGATTAAAATGCTATGCCAATCCCCCAGCCCTAGTTATAACAGGCAATATCTGCTCTGCTCTGTTCAGAATCACTACAAGCAGCAGACAAGGCGATCCAATTTCACCTTTGCTTATCTTATTATCCATGGAACCCCTGGACCAGGCAATTTGTCAATATAAGGAAATAACACAAATTCCGCAAAAATCTACTGATAATTTAATCTCGTTGTACGCAGACAATATTTTACTATATCTAGACAATGTCTCTCAATCGCTACCCAAATGCATTGAAATGAATAGATAAATTCAGCTTCATCATTAAGTTACAAAATGTATCTAACCAAAGCAGCCCTACATTCTCTCAAGACCCTGATGGAGGACTCTATCTCTACTTATGGAATCCCAATCATTTACCATTTTAAATATTTGGGAGTATATATATTTCCTTCCTTAGATAAAACCATTGCCAGAAACTTTAACAGAAAGCGCAAATCAATTCAGTCCGATCTCAGTGGATGGGAAAATATCCCAGTTGCTTTCACCGGCAGAATATCTATTGTCGAAGTGAATATATTGCCACGGCTGAATTTCTGTAGTTCAATGCTTCCCATGACTCCTCCTTCTGCCTATTGGGATAAAATAGATAATGCAGTTTCTAAAGGTAAACGAACTCGGATAAAACTAACATCTTACAAAGACGAAAAGACGTAGGAGGACTATCCATACCAAACTTTTAATTGTATTTTCAGGCACTAGTATTTTGCCTCCTCCTCAATTGATTTAGACATGATTTTTCTGCCTCCTGGCCTGAGTATAGACAGAAATATGGTGGCTGCTATTGCCCTGGATGAGGTGGTATTCACTGATCCCTTAACAATGTAAACTATGCTTTGGGTCCTATTATTGCTCACACAATTTATCTTTGGTGCAAAATTGAAAAACAATGTAACTGGGAATCAAAATGGCATGCCCATACTCCAATATTTCACAATAATGACTTGCGATCTGAAGGGCAGCCTTTTGCATCCCCCACAATGGTCCAAATGTGGAATCCGTAACCTTGCCGATTATCATGGACAGTAATGGTTGTAGAACATTCCAAGATTTGAAAGACACATTACCAGGACATTCATTTTTTTCTATGTTTACAACTAAAGTCATCTATACTGGCCTCTGGAGTCCCTTGGTAAACCCAACTACTGAACCATCCAATGATTGGATTTATAAATAAATGATCTGGGCTCCCGAAAGGTCTGATCTCTTTAATATATAAAGTAAGCCATTGAAAAAAGTATGGTCCACAGATCTAATTGAATCAGATCAACAGAATATGAAAAAATTTGATCTTGGCATCCCATAATCCGAACTATCAATTTACACATTTTAAGATTGTTCACAGACTGTATTTCACACCAAGGAAATGTTTCATGATGAAGTTGGCCCCCAACTGTTCACTGTGTCCCCTTAATCAGGTAGGCACATTCCTCCCAAAAAAATAAGTGACAGCTGCTTTATCAGTGCCCACACAGATGGTGCAGGGATCGCTCCTCTTTCTAGGCTATGTAGGGGAACTGTAGCAGGACAGCCTGGGGAGGCTGGGGAAAAGTTACAAAACTCATTTAGAAGTGCATGAATATTTAATGCTTTGCAACTATTATGTTACTTAACGATGATAGCTCCTTGAATCTTTCAATTAATCAGAGACACTTGCTGCTTTGATGTTGGTTGGGTGGGTTTGGGGGAATGGGATGGGATGTTGGGGGTGGAGACATGTTGGCTGGGTGGGTTTGGGGGAATGAGATGGGAGGTTGGGGGTGGAGACGTGCTGGCTGGGTGGGGTTGGGGGAATGAGATGGGAGGTTGGGGGTGGAGACATGTTGGCTGGGTGGGGTTGGGGGAATGAGATGGGATGTTGGGGGTGGAGACATGTTGGCTGGGTGGGGTTGGGGGAATGAGATGGGAGGTTGGGGGTGGAGACATGTTGGCTGGGTGGGGTTGGGGGAATGAGATGGGATGTTGGGGGTGGAGGCCTACTTCTTTTTTTGTTTATATTTATATTTCACTTCAACTCTGTACGTGTTTCTTACTGTTGTTTTTATTTTGAGTGGCAGCTTCAACATATACATTGAAATTAACAATGTACCTGTAACCGCCCCAACAACAAAAAATGCCAAAACAAATAAAGGCCTTGGGTTGACGTGTTTCTTTGAGTTTGAAATCTCCATTCTCCACCCGATCCCCTCGTTGTTTTGGACATGGAGCAGTTATTAAAATGAAGAGTTGGATCCTCAATGGCTCTGTGAAATGGGCCTTGACAATTCATAAAGCTGTTAAAGAGGAAGTGACGGTCATGGAGATGGTGCAGTTATAGTTGTCTTTTATTCCATTATTTTCTTATGTACAGTTTCAAGTGGGACTTTTATAATAAAGCTAGAAATTGTAGCTTCAGGCAACACATTTTCTTTGTGGAAAAACTTGGTAAATGTATATTTGTTTCACTAATGCACACTACTGGTCAAAGGTTTTAGAACACCTACTCATTCAAGGGTTTTTCTTTATTTTTACTATTTTCTACACTGTAGAATAGCAGCGAAGACATCAGAACTATGAAATACCACATATGGAATAATGTAGTAACCAAAAAAGTGTTTTATATACCAAAAATATATTTTATATTTGAGATTCTTCAAATAGCCACCCATTGCCTTGATGACAGCTTTGCACACTCTTGGAATTCTCTCAACCAGCTTCACCTGGAATGCTTTTCCAACAGTCTTGAAGGACTTCCCACATATGCTGAGCACTTGTTGGCTGCTTGTCTTCTACCAAATCTAGCATGATAAGACCAGCCTGGTCCAGGCTAAGACTCTACTCTGGTTGTTCAGTCATGTCTGTGTTCAGATGGACCTACAAACAGTACTGTTAGGAGATCTGAAAAACCACCATCAATCAAATATAATTATATTCTTTGGTAAAGTTTTTATTTTAGGGCAATCTCAAAAGCAATGGTCAAAATAGAGAGGTTCAAAACCCTTGTAAGATATTGCAGTAAAATAGAAGGATGTGTTGGAAAAGGAAATAGTCAAATGGTAACATATGCAAGGGGTTAGTTGAGCGAAACCGTGTTTCTAAGAAACCATACACAAAATGAATCATGTGACCAAATATTTCGGTAGAGGTCATCATTTCATGGAGTCTGTGAAGGACAAAACAACATGGAGAAAGTGGGAAGAAAATTAGTTCCCGAAAAACAGCTTTTCAGAAAGTCAAATGCATGTATTGTGCTAAAGGTTTCATGATGCTTGTATCTAAACCAAAATAGATAGTTTTAACATTGTTTTATACATCAGTTGGGGTCTCTATAAGCTACAATATAGGGTCCTAAACCGAGCATGAAAGTTCCTTCTTGTACTGCAGCTGTGTGGGCTAATATAGTTGCCTAGGGGTAAGTTGAGCCAATGGCCACAATAGCCTATACAAATTATGATTATATTTAGTCCATTTTGTGCATAGTATTTTTGCAATGTGTCGTATATGAACTCAATATAGTACATTTTTATTGTTACAGAGCAGACATCACCCCGTGTATACAAACGTCAAACAAGCAAGGGTCTAGCCCCCCTTGAGAGATCAGCCAAGGAAGTGGGAGAAGGGAATTAGTCCATTAGAGCAGCAGCAAAGGATGAACGAATAGACTGAATGACACTGAAAAGTACATTGACAAAAAAATGTAATGAACATGTACCTGTGCAAAGAGAGCCTATGATAGATTAACAGAGGTCTGAGCTTGGCAAAGAGAGCCTATGATAGATTAACAGAGGTCTGAGCTTGGTAAAGAGAGGCTATGATAGATTAACAGAGGTCTGAGCTTGGTAAAGAGAGGCTATGATAGATTAACAGAGGTCTGAGCTTGGTAAAGAGAGGCTATGATAGATTAACAGAGGTCTGAGCTTGGTAAAGAGAGGCTATGATAGATTAACAGAGGAATACAAGGTCTGAGCTTGGTAAAGAGAGGCTATGATAGATTAACAGAGGAATACAAGGTCTGAGCTTGGTAAAGAGAGGCTATGATAGATTAGAGGTCTGAGCTTGGTAAAGAGAGGCTATGATAGATTAACAAAGGAATACAAGGTCTGAGCTTGGTAAAGAGAGGCTATGATAGATTAGAGGTCTGAGCTTGGTAAAGAGAGGCTATGATAGATTAGAGGTCTGAGCTTGGTAAAGAGAGGCTATGATAGATTAGAGGTCTGAGCTTGGTAAAGAGAGGCTGTGATAGAGTAGCAGAGGGCTAACTGCCTTGTTCAGGGGCAGAACAACAGAGTTTTACCTTGTCAGCTCAGGATTTGATCCAGCAACCTTTCTGTTACTGGCCCAACACTAACCACTAGGCTACCTGCCGCCCCGAACTCCTTTATCCAATGACATGGAGTTTGAGCTTGATAACGAGAGGCTATGATAGAGTAGCAGAGGAGCACAAGGTCTGAGCTTGATAACGAGAGGCTATGATAGAGTAGCAGAGGAGCACAAGGTCTGAGCTTGATAACGAGAGGCTATGATAGAGTAGCAGAGGAGCACAAGGTATGATCTGATGACACGGAGTCTGAGCTTGATAAACACATCAGGAATCTCTCAGACCAGTTTAAACTTCTTAGTAAGCCTCAAATGTAGAGAACTTGCCTAGGAATTGGCACATCAAAACAACATCCCTGACCCAGACAAATGGTCAAGAAATAGAAGGGGTACGTGTCACTGAACAGAGAGAGATCTACACTGAGTCTAAAAAACATTATGAACACCTGCTCTTTCCCTGACAACGACTGACCAGGTGAATCCAGGTGAAAGCTATGATCCCTCATTGATGTCACTTGTTAAATCCACTTCAATCAGTGTAGGTGAAGGGGAGGAGATATGTTAAAGAAGGATTTTTAAGCCTTGAGATATTTGAGACATGGATTGTGTATGTGTGCCATTCTGAGAGTGAATGGGCAAGAAAAAATATTCAAGTGCCTTTGAACGGGGTATGGTGGTAGGTGCCTAAGCGCACCGGTTTGAGTGTGTCAAGAACTGCAACGCTGCTGGTTTTTCACACTCAACTGTTTCCCGTGTGTATCAAGAATGGTCCACCACCCAAAGGACATCCAGCCAACTTGACAGAACTGTGGGAAGCACTGGAATCAACATGGGCCAGCATCGCTGTGGAACGCTTTCAACACGTTGTAGAGTCAATGCCCTGATGAATTGAGGCTGTTCTGAGGGCAAAAGGGGGTGCAACTCAATATTAAGAAGGTATTCCTAATGTTTTGTACAATAAGTATATATATATATATATATATATATATATAAAATTGTATTTTTTATGTTTTCCACCAGAGGAAGGGGTAGTAAAAATTTAAAAGGATCAGAAATGATGCAAGTCATGTTATTTGATAGACTAATCCGTCTGCTAGTGTCATAACTGCCTTTTTTTCCACGTTACTAACTGATGAGAATGGGAAGAGAAAGCAGAGTTGACCTCGGGGTCGTCGAGTGTGCCAAACTCACGCTCCAGCGCTCCACTTCAATGCAGCCCACACGTTTTGAGCAGGAGAGTGAAGTGGAGTGGCCTCTTGGTAGCAGACCTTCCCTGCAGCCAGTTGACCTAAAGCAGGCGCTTCTTCCTGTTACTCTACGTTCTAAATGTTCTTTAGAGGAAGATGGGGGTGGGCGGATCATTAATCACACTGCATCTGATCAATGATCACAGATCTTCTCAGCATCTTCATCCACTGACTGTAGAGATCAGTGCAAGGCAGACGTCCATTAGCACAGAATGACTGAATGTGCATTGTCATGAAGCGATGAGGGCCGGCATTGAATCCAAGGTGCGTTATTGTCACGCTCGTCGAAATGAGTTGACCAAGGCGCAGCTTGCGTAGAGTTCCACATGTTTTAATAAATGAAACTCACCAAAAACAATACAAAACAAACGAACCGTGAAGTAAATGCAGTATTCACAGGCACTACACAAAAACAAGATCCCACAACCACAGTGGGGAAAAGGCTGCCTAACTATGATCCCCAATCAGAGACAACGATAGACAGCTGCCTCTGATTGGGAACCATACCAGGTCAACATAGAAATGAAAAAACTAGACTACCCACCCTAGTCACACCCCGACCTAACCAACATAGAGAATAAAAAGGATCTCTATGGTCAGGGCGTGACAGCTATAGGGCAGAGCACTATACATCCGACAGTGCAGATTTTAAAAGCATTTTCCTCGACTTCATGTCTCTTCAAGTTCAAATTAGCTTTATAAGTCTGTTGTAGTGTGCTGTGCTACAGACTCGGTCATTGACTCGGTCATTGAAGCTCAACCAGGGCTGTCGACCCGGGCTGTCAACCAGGGCTGTCAACCAGGGCTGTCAACCAAAAATCTAATCAAATGGTATTGGTCGCATACACATATTTAGTAGACGTAATTGCTGGTGTAGCATTCGACCAGTGCTGTCGACTAGGGCTGTCGACCAGTGCTGTCGACTAGGGCTGTCGACCAGGGCTGTCGACCAGGGCTGTCGACCAGGGCTGTCGACCAGGGATAAAAAATAAATACAAATAAAAAAACTACTCTTTTGAACTTTTAGTTACAAGCTTTTTAGAATACTGGGATTCTATGACATTGAGAACACATCTGATACACACACACACACACACACACACACACACACACACACACACACACACACACACACACACACACACACACACACACACACACACACACACACACGTCCCACTCTCAGTGACAGTGCACCACATGGTAAATTATTTGGACTTAGCTACTGTACAAAGCCAGCTTGCTAAGAGTTTCTCAACCTTGAACCACGCACAGCAGATCCCTAAGGGCACTGGAGGAACAGAAAGATGCTTTAAATGGCCTCTCTGACTGTAGCTCAAGGTAGCTGAGAGAGTGGAGCCCTTTATTTGCCAATTAGAATTCAACTAACGCCACACAGCCAGCGATCAGGGGAGTTATGTGAGAGTTAATCTGGTTGGGATGTGGAGGTGGTCCCCTTTTCGCAAGCAATTTCCAGCAACAAAAAACACTTGTTGGTTATTTCAGCTGCAATCTATCTATTATGAATACAGAAATTGTATGACATTGACTACGAACATATACACACACACACACACGCACGCACGCACGCACGCACAGAGACACACAGAGACACCAGCCAGCGATCAGGGGAGTTATGTGAGAGTTTATCTGGTTGGGAAGTGAGGGACTCTGTGACTGTCTGAAAGTTTGCACACCTACACACCTACACAAGGTACACATCTCAAACCACACACCTACACAAGGTACATATCTCAAACCACACACCTATACAAGGTACACATCTCAAACCACACACCTGTACACCTACACAAGGTACACATCTCAAACCACAGGCACCAATCATGTGTCATTTCTTCTAGAAGTTAGTTACTGTAATGTATGAGCAATGTTGATATTCAGGACCCTGGATGATGTCAGTTTTATATGGTGTCCAGTCAATGTCCTGGTCTCCTGTAGTGTTTTATATGGTGTTACTCAATGTCCTGATCTACTGCAATGTTTTATATGGTGTCCAGTCAATGTCCTGATCTCCTGTAGTGTTTTATATGGTGTTACTCAATGTCCTGATCTCCTGTAGTGTTTTATATGGTGTTACTCAATGTCCTGATCTCCTGTTGTGTTTTATATGGTGTTACTCAATGTCCTGATCTCCTGTAGTGTTTTATATGGTGTTACTCAATGTCCTGATCTCCTGTAATGTTTTATATGGTGTTACTCAATGTCCTGATCTCCTGTAGTGTTTTATATGGTGTTACTCAATGTCCTGATCTCCTGTAGTGTTTATATGGTGTCCAGCCAATGTCCTGATCTCCTGTAATGTTTTATATGGTGTTACTCAATGTCCTGATCTCCTGTAGTGTTTTATATGGTGTTACTCAATGTCCTGATCTCCTGTAATGTTTTATATGGTGTTACTCAATGTCCTGATCTCCTGTAGTGTTTTATATGGTGTTACTCAATGTCCTGATCTCCTGTAGTGTTTATATGGTGTCCAGCCAATGTCCTGATCTCCTGTAATGTTTTATATGGTGTTACTCAATGTCCTGATCTCCTGTAGTGTTTTATATGGTGTTACTCAATGTCCTGATCTCCTGTAGTGTTTATATGGTGTCCAGCCAATGTCCTGATCTCCTGTAATGTTTTATATGGTGTTACTCAATGTCCTGATCTCCTGTAGTGTTTTATATGGTGTTACTCAATGTCCTGATCTCCTGTAATGTTTTATATGGTGTTACTCAATGTCCTGATCTCCTGTTGTGTGCTGCTATAGCGACACCTTTTATATTGTGCACAATCTATTTCCTGTGATTTCTTTAGCGACAGTGACTCATACTGCCATGTGAGGAAACATGGAGGTTGAAAAAAAAAACTAGGAAGCCATTCAAAGAAAATATTACAAAAAGCCATTTCCTCTGACCTGAAGTCTGTTGTTAAAGTCAATATTCATTATCCTTAATAAAGGCTTGCGTCAGATACCCTTTTACGAATAGGTGTAATTATAGTGCATTCAGATGTGTAAGATTATGCAGGGTGTCAAATGGCCGGGCCATAATAATGGAGATTTCACTCTGGTTGTCAGGTGTCATCCGACTCGATGGGGGAGGGGGTATTTCAATGCCATATATCAGATACAGCAAGTACAGCTATCAAAAGCGACCTTAAACTTTTAAAAGAAAAGATATTGGAAATGGAATTATGAACTGTCACAGGAAGTAGTAATTTATGTTCTTTTCCCCCTGTGGCCATTCATGGCCTTTGCTGCTGTGGATACTCTAATATTATAAAATATTACAGCACAAATAATTTTTTGACATTTAAATGTTATTGCTTCCACCAAAACGTGCCTCTTTCCCTTTCCATCTTTTAGGGAATGGATGTAAGAAAGTCTCCCATATGGTTGCTGTTAGGGATGCCTGGTACTGTACCAACTCTCCTCCACATCTTGGCCACATCTTAGTGACACCATAAACCCCATCAATAACTGAGCAGCATATGGAGAGGACGTACTAAATGTTTCTGGCTTCTGTCATGACGATGCCCCGCCCCCTTCGGCCTATCTCTCTCTCTCTCTCTCTCTTACTTTCTCTTCCTTCTCTTGTTCAGGAAGTGATGCTGTGGTCATCTCCCCGGAGAGTGAGTGTTCCCGCCATGCTCTGGTGACTGCTGCTTGGGGTGGGTGACATCGTGAGCCATACATCAGTCTGCTGTGTATCTGATGTAAACCTGGGAGGGGAAACGCTGATATTGAAGTGGTGTAAACCACAAGGAGTAATCAACCAC
This sequence comes from Salmo trutta, assembly GCF_901001165.1. Lineage (NCBI taxonomy): Eukaryota > Metazoa > Chordata > Actinopteri > Salmoniformes > Salmonidae > Salmo > Salmo trutta. The sequence continues at coordinate 4,062,550 of NC_042964.1, read as the reverse complement.
TTCACAGGGCCTTAATGCTGCTCTTACTTTATTGCTGAAAGCGGGATGAAATTGGACATTATTATTAAATGTAGTTTTACAACACAACATCATGCCATTTAGTATAGCAAGGGTTCTCAAAGTGGGGTCCACGGAAGTACTGCATATATATAATTAAAAAGTATATCTGGCACGGACCCCATATATATATATATATATATATATATATATATATATATATATATATATATGCCTTTCAATTAACAGGTGTGCCTTGTTAATAGTTAATTTGTGGAATTTATTTTCTTCTTAATGCGTTTGAGCCAATCAGTTGTGTTGTGTCAAGGTAGGGGTGATATACAGATGATAGCCCTATTTGGTAAAAGACAAAGTCCATATTATGGCAAGAATGGCTCAAATAAGCAAAGAGAAGGGACAGTCCATCATTATTTTAAGACATGAATGTCAGTCAATCCGGACAATTTCAAGAACTTCGAAAGTTTCTTCAAACTGCAGTCGCAAAAACCATCAAGCGCTATGCGTGTGTGTTTTATGACCAATACTAACAACAACAGATTAAATGAATTTTGGCCAAGGGATCTATGGAATAACCTTAGAGGGTGTAATACAATACAATACAATGTAATATTAGCAATCTTCAGCGAATGTTGTTAACCCTGGGTAACATGTGCCTGGGAGGCTCACAGGGATATCCACAGTAGACCTATAGGCCTCAATGTTTTCACTCAATACTTACAAAAATAAATAAATGCACTATAATTTAAGCTTTAAAACGGCAACTTTTTCTCTCTGCCTTATGGGAAAATGTGTAGAATTTCAGGATATTTCTTTTAAACATAAAACAACAACATCTCTCTGCCACATGACAAAATCTGTAGAATTGCAGGAAATTAGCTTGAAAACTGCTAAACGTTTTCTCCGATGCCAAGAGGGCCCGAGAATTGGTTCTCGGGCCCGATGCCAGGGCCCGATAATTGGTTCGTCGAGTTGTGTTCTGATTATGAGATGGTCTCTGATGAATTTGCTATCACAAAAGGGATCCCCAGCCCCAGAAAGAAGCCCTGTCGTATAGTACCAAAGTTGAAGGTTTGAGCAGCCCTGTCATTTAGTACCAAAGTTGAAGGTTTGAGAAGCCCTGTCGTATCGTACCAAAGTTGAAGGTTTGAGAAGCCCTGTCGTTTAGTACCAAAGTTGAAGGTTTGAGAAGCCCTGTCGTTTAGTACCAAAGTTGAAGGTTTGAGAAGCCCTGTCGTTTAGTACCAAAGTTGAAGGTTTGAGAAGCCCTGTCGTTTAGTAGCAAAGTTGAAGGTTTGAGAAGCCCTCTTGTGTAGTACCAAAGTTAAGGTACAGTTTAATGTGTTTTCCAACGTGACAAAATGAGGCAAAGACACTGCAAAATTACTTTCGGCCAAAACGCAGCGCATCTGGCGAAATCGTAAGTGGGTTAGCTTCGTCAAGGTATAGGTTAAGGTTATGTTAGGTTAGTTAAAGTTCGGGTTAAGGTTAGGGTTAATTAAAACTACTGTTAAAAGCTATAAAGGCTGTGAAGCAAAGTTTGGCGGGGATATAGTTATGTATCTCGACTATATGTATCTCAACATGTGGTTTTTGTATGTCCTATGAAGAGGATGCCCTATGAAGAGGATGCCCTATGAAGAGGATGCCCTATGAAGAGGATGCCCTATGAAGCGGTTGCCCTATGAAGAGGGAACACTATGAAGAGGATGCCCTATGAAGAGGTAACACTATGAAGAGGAAACACTATGAAGAGGATGCCCTATGAAGAGGGAACACTATGAAGAGGATGTCCTCTGAAGAGGAAACACTATGAAGAGGAAACACTATTAAGAGGATGCCCTATGAAGAGGATGCCCTATGAAGGGGAACACTATGAAGAGGATGCCCTATGAAGAGGATGCCCTATGAAGGGGAACACTATGAAGAGGATGCCCTATGAAGAGGAAACACTATGAAGAGGATGCCCTATGAAGAGGTAACACTATGAAGAGGAAACACTATTAAGAGGATGTCCTATGAAGAGGGAACACTATGAAGAGGTAACACTATGAAGAGGATGTCCTATGAAGAGGTAACACTATGAAGAGGTAACACTATGAAGAGGATGCCCTATGAAGAGGTAACACTATGAAGAGGATGCCCTATGAAGAGGTAACACTATGAAGAGGATGCCCTATGAAGAGGAAACACTATGAAGAGGAAACACTATTAAGAGGATGTCCTCTGAAGAGGAAACACTATGAAGAGGAAACACTATGAAGAGGATGCCCTATGAAGAGGATGCCCTATGAAGAGGAAACACTATGAAGAGGAAACACTATTAAGAGGATGCCCTTTGAAGAGGAAACACTATGAAGAGGATGCCCTATGAAGAGGTAACACTATGAAGAGGATGCCCTATGAAGGGGAACACTATGAAGAGGATGCCCTATGAAGAGGAAACACTATGAAGAGGAAACACTATGAAGAGGAAACACTATGAAGAGGATGCCCTATGAAGAGGAACACTATGAAGAGGATGCCCTATGAAGAGGAAACACTATGAAGAGAATGCCCTATGAAGAGGATGCCCTATGAAGAGGATACCCTATGAAAAGGATGCCCTATGAAGAAAAGGTCATTATTTCTTGACATGTGCAAATAACAGAATGAAACTGAAAGATTCATACTACCGAATAGGCTAGCAAGATGCAAGTAAATGCTACTAGTGAGGGCGTCAGTCATGTCAAGCTTGAGTAATACAATGTTGTGTCGAGACATAACTTTTGTTTTTTTTGTGTTCAGTCAGACAATGATTTACGATGACTGTTTCTTTCGTAGTGTTATACATTTTTGGTAGGTGAAAAACTGTTGCGCCCTCAGCGCTCATGCTCTGGTGATTGGCCCTGTGAGCATACAGATTCTGAGACCGAGACACAGTAACTACCATTGGTCAATGAGTTACAGTCCAGGTTAAATTAAGTATTCACAATGCAATAATGTTATAAAATATGTTCTGCCGTTTCTCAAAACCTATATATAAAGTCAAAAGAGGAAGAAGAACTTCTGCCTTGACTCTCTCTCCTGACCCATTCAAACAGGAGGCCATTTTGTTGCGGTTGGTGTCTGCCAAACGCTTGTATGTCTTCTCCAAACTTTCTCTCAGAGCTGTGACACCGATGGTCCTTTTTCTCAGAGCTGTGACACGGTGGTCCTTGCATGTTCGGCAGAGCATAAAATGTCATAGTTACAGACAGCACGACTCAGTACCTGCCGTTTGACAGCATCTGGCACCGTCTTCACAGTTTATGACAGCAGCATTCGCGCCACCGATGGGCTGGTTTTTCGCCACGCATACAGATTCGTCACTCTGTGCTTCCATGGATCCCCACAGGAAAACTGTCAGATTTTGACTGCTTTGAGTGCCCGTTAGATGCAACAAGAGCAGAAGTCCAACAACGTACAGACTATCACAACACACTGTCCATTTCATTAAATACACAAAAGTATTCTTAGATACTCGTTACGTATCTTTGTAGAAATAGATGTATAGAACTCTTTTGGAAACACAGAGACGTAGATACACTAGAACTGACAATAGAACTGTAGAGCTGACTGTCTTTGTTCATTCTCCGTTTTTCACAATGCTACTTGCTTTCTAGACTACAGCATGTTGGGGGGCTGCATCTCCAAGCTCAGACACACACACTGGAGATACAGTGAGGGAAAAAAGTATTTGATCCCCTGCTGATTTTGTACGTTTGCCCACTGACAAAGAAATGATCAGTCTATAATTTTAATGGTATGGTTTATTTGAACAGTGAGAGACAGACTGGCTAGGCCACTCCAGGACCTTAATGTGCTTCTTCTTGAGCCACTCCTTTGTTGCCTTGGCTGTGTGTTTTGGGTCATTGTCATGCTGGAATACCCATCCACGACCCATTTTCAATGCCCTGGCTGAGGGAAGGAGGTTGTCACCCAAGATTTGACGGTACATGGCCCCGTCCGTCGTCCCTTTGATGCTGTGAAGTTGTCCTGTCCCCTTAGCAGAAAAACACTCCCAAAGCATAATGTTTCCACCTCCATGTTTAACGGTGGGGATGGTGTTCTTGGGGTCATAGGCAGCATTCCTCCTCCTCCGAACACGGCGAGTTGAGTTGATGCCAAAGAGCTCCATTTTGGTCTCATCTGACCACAACACTTTCACCCAGTTGTCCTCTGAATCATTCAGATGTTCATTGGCAAACTTCAGACGGGCATGTATATGTGCTTTCTTGAGCAGGGGGACTTTGCGGGCACTGCAGGATTTCAGTCCTTCATGGCGTAGTGTGTTACAAATTGTTTTCTTGGTGACTATGGTCCCAGCTGCCTTGAGATCATTGACAAGATCCTCCCATGTAGTTCTGGGCTGATTCCTCACCGTTCTCATGATCATTGCAACTCCACGAGGTGAGATCTTGCATGGAGCCCCAGGCCGAGGGAGATTGACAGTTCTTTTGTGTTTCTCCCATTTGCAAATAATCGCACCAACTGTTGTCACCTTCTCACCAAGCTGCTTGGCGATGGTCTTGTAGCCCATTCCAGCCTTGTGTAGGTCTACAATCTTGTCCCTGACATCCTTGGAGACACCTGTCTCCAGGTGTGGTCTTGGCCATGATGGAGAGTTTGGAATCTGATTGATTGATTGCTTCTGTGGACAGGTGTCTTTCATACAGGTAACAAACTGAGATTAGGAGCACTCCCTTTAAGAGTGTGCTCCTAATCTCTGTATAAAAGACACCTGGGAGCCAGAAATCTTTCTGATTGAGAGGGGGTCAAATACTTATTTCCCTCATTAAAATGCAAATCAATTTATTACATTTTTGACATGCGTTTTTCTGGATTTTTTTGTTGTTATTCTGTCTCTCACTGTTCAAATAAACCTACCATTAAAATTATAGACTGATCATTTCTTTGTCAGTGGGCAAACGTACAAAATCAGCAGGGGATCAAGTACTTTTTTCGTTCACTGTACATTCATCAGAAGCTGCTGCTACTGGTGTCTGTGGGATGGACTGTTACTCAGTGGGAATCCCGTTGGCCTATCATAGTACAATTTTCAATTAGGTGTTTTTTTCCCTCTTCTCAGAATCAGAATCCCCAAATACATTTGCATGTACAGGAATTTCACTGAAATGGTTCAGCCACAATAAGCAGGATATACAGACAGATGATAAACAGGATATACAGACAGATGATAAACAGGACATACAGATAATAAACAGGACATACAGATAATAAACAGGATATACAGACAGATGATAAACAGGATATACAGATAATAAACAGGATATACAGACAGACGATAAACAGGATATACAGACAGATGATAAACAGGATATACAGATAATAAACAGGATATACAGACAGACGATAAACAGGATATACAGATAATAAACAGGATATACAGACAGACGATAAACAGGATATACAGATAATAAACAGGATATACAGACAGACGATAAACAGGATATACTAACAGATGATAAACAGGATATACAGACAGATGATAAACAGGATATACAGACAGATAATAAACAGGACATACAGACAGATGATAAACAGGATATACAGACAGATGATAAACAGGACATACAGATAATAAACAGGACATACAGATAATAAACAGGATATACAGACAGACGACAAACAGGGTATACAGATAATAAACAGGATATAAAGACAGACGATAAACAGGATATACAGACAGATGATAAACAGGATATACAGACAGATAATAAACAGGACATACAGACAGATGATAAACAGGGCATACAGATAATAAACAGGATATACAGATAATAAACAGGATATACAGACAGATGATAAACAGGACATACAGATAATAAACAGGATATACAGACAGACGATAAACAGGATGTACAGACGATAAACAGGACATACAGATAATAAACAGAATATACAGACAGACGATAAACAGGATGTACAGACGATAAACAGGACATACAGATAATAAACAGGATATACAGACAGACGATAAACAGGATGTACAGACCATAAACAGGACATACAGATAATAAACAGGATATACAGACAGACGATAAACAGGATGTACAGACCATAAACAGGACATACAGATAATAAACAGGATTTACAGACAGACGATAAACAGGATGTGCAGACGATAAATAGGATATAGAGATGATAAACAGGATATACAGACAGACAATAAACAGCATATACAGACAACATAATAAACACAGAATGAACAGAAATCCACATGCGGTATGCACACTGTGAATGTGGCTGTAGCTGAGAACTACTGGCCACACTATACATACTAGGCTACATTATAAATCCTGCTCCTCGCTCAAAGCTTTAGTGGTATCACTGGGTGGAACTGAGCTCGAGAAAGCTTATCAGTGGGAGCTCGGGAGAAGAGCTCTCTCTCTCTCCATGTCCTCTCTCCTTCCCCTCTTTCTCACTATCTTCACGTGTTCTTCCTCTCTCTTCCTCCAGTGCCTGTGTCTGTGTCATCCTTCGCTTCTAATGAGAGGCAGGGAGCTGCATGGCAGGCCCCGGAGTTTGACAGTGCTTCCTGTTATGTCTGTGCCTCTCTCTCTGGGCTCCGAAGCTGTCAGTTCCTGGCAGTTTCATTCTAAACCACTCCCTCATCTAGTCTGGCAGCGTCCTCGAAGGCTGCTATAGTGAGATGTAGAGTCTGGCAGCGTCCTCGAAGGCTGCTACAGTGAGATGTAGAGTCAGGCAGCGTCCTCGAACGCTGTTACAGTGAGATATAGAGTCTGACAGCGTCCTCGAAGGCTGCTACAGTGAGATATGGAGTCAGACAGCGTCCTCGAAGGCTGTTACAGTGAGATGTAGAGTCTGGCAGCGTCCTCGAAGGCTGCTACAGTGAGATATAGAGTCAGGCAGCGTCCTCGAACGCTGTTACAGTGAGATATAGAGTCTGACAGCGTCCTCGAAGGCTGCTACAGTGAGATATAGAGTCAGGCAGCGTCCTCGAAGGCTGTTACAGTGAGATGTAGAGTCTGGCAGCGTCCTCGAAGGCTGTTACAGTGAGATGTAGAGTCAGGCAGCGTCCTCGAAGGCTGCTACAGTGAGATGTAGAGTCAGGCAGCGTACTCGAAGGCTGTTACAGTGAGATATAGAGTCAGGCAGCGTCCTAGAAGGCTGTTACAGTGAGATGTAGAGTCAGGCAGCGTCCTCGAAGGCTGTTACAGTGAGATATAGAGTCTGACAGCGTCCTCGAAGGCTGTTACAGTGAGATATAGAGTCTGGCAGCGTCCTCGAAGGCTGTTACAGTGAGATATAGAGTCAGGCAGCGTCCTCGAAGGCTGTTACAGTGAGATATAGAGTCAGGCAGCGTCCTCGAAGGCTGTTACAGTGAGATGTAGAGTCTGGCAGCGTCCTCGAAGGCTGTTACAGTGAGATGTAGAGTCAGGCAGCGTCCTCGAAGGCTGTTACAGTGAGATGTAGAGTCTGGCAGCGTCCTCGAAGGCTGTTACAGTGAGATGTAGAGTCTGACAGCGTCCTCGAAGGTTGTTACAGTGAGATATAGAGTCAGGCAGCGTCCTCGAAGGCTGTTACAGTGAGATATAGAGTCTGACAGCGTCCTCGAAGGCTGTTACAGTGAGATGTAGAGTCTGGCAGCGTCCTCGAAGGCTGTTACAGTGAGATATAGAGTCTGACAGCGTCCTCGAAGGCTGTTACAGTGAGATGTAGAGTCAGGCAGCGTCCTCGAAGGCTGTTACAGTGAGATATAGAGTCTGGCAGCGTCCTCGAAGGCTGTTACAGTGAGATATAGAGTCTGACAGCGTCCTCGAAGGCTGTTACAGTGAGATATAGAGTCAGGCAGCGTCCTCGAAGGCTGTTACAGTGAGATGTAGAGTCTGGCAGCGTCCTCGAAGGCTGTTACAGTGAGATGTAGAGTCAGGCAGCGTCCTCGAAGGCTGTTACAGTGAGATATAGAGTCAGGCAGCGTCCTCGAAGGCTGTTACAGTGAGATGTAGAGTCAGGCAGCGTCCTAGAAGGCTGTTACAGTGAGATGTAGAGTCAGGCAGCGTCCTCGAAGGCTGTTACAGTGAGATATAGAGTCAGGCAGCGTCCTCGAAGGCTGTTACAGTGAAATATAGAGTCTGGCAGCGTCCTCGAAGGCTGTTACAGTGAGATGTAGAGTCAGGCAGCGTCCTCGAAGGCTGTTACAGTGAGATATAGAGTCAGGCAGCGTCCTCGAAGGCTGCTACAGTGAGATGTAGAGTCAGGCAGCGTCCTCGAAGGCTGTTACAGTGAGATATAGAGTCAGACAGCGTCCTAGAAGGCTGTTACAGTGAGATGTAGAGTCAGGCAGCGTCCTCGAAGGCTGTTACAGTGAGATATAGAGTCTGACAGCGTTCTCGAAGGCTGCTACAGTGAGATGTAGAGTCTGGCAGCGTCCTCGAAGGCTGTTACAGTGAGATATAGAGTCTGACAGCGTCCTCGAAGGCTGTTACAGTGAGATATAGAGTCAGACAGCGTCCTCGAAGGCTGTTACAGTGAGATATAGAGTCTGACAGCGTCCTCGAAGGCTGTTACAGTGAGATATAGAGTCAGGCAGCGTCCTCGAAGGCTGTTACAGTGAGATGTAGAGTCAGGCAGCGTCCTCGAAGGCTGTTACAGTGAGATGTAGAGTCTGGCAGCGTCCTCGAAGGCTGTTACAGTGAGATGTAGAGTCTGGCAGCGTCCTAGAAGGCTGTTACAGTGAGATGGAGAGTCTGGCAGCGTCCTCGAAGGCTGTTACAGTGAGATATAGAGTCTGACAGCGTCCTCGAAGGCTGTTACAGTGAGATATAGAGTCTGGCAGCGTCCTCGAAGGCTGTTACAGTGAGATATAGAGTCAGGCAGCGTCCTCGAAGGCTGTTACAGTGAGATGTAGAGTCTGACAGCGTCCTCGAAGGCTGTTACAGTGAGATGTAGAGTCTGACAGCGTCCTCGAAGGCTGTTACAGTGAGATATAGAGTCAGGCAGCGTCCTCGAAGGCTGTTACAGTGAGATATAGAGTCTGACAGCGTCCTCGAAGGCTGTTACAGTGAGATATAGAGTCAGGCAGCGTCCTCGAAGGCTGTTACAGTGAGATGTAGAGTCTGGCAGCGTCCTCGAAGGCTGTTACAGTGAGATATAGAGTCTGGCAGCGTCCTCGAAGGCTGTTACAGTGAGATGTAGAGTCTGGCAGCGTCCTCGAAGGCTGTTACAGTGAGATATAGAGTCTGACAGCGTCCTAGAAGGCTGTTTCTGTTGGTATGTTTGAATCAGAATACTGTTGTGCCATTTCGGTTGGTATGGTTTAAGTAAGTGGATAAATAAATGCAAGAACAGGCAATAAATCAAAGAGTCAGTTTGAAAAGTGGACAGGCAGGATGGAGGACATCATCTCGTTTTTTCTCTCATTCCCTTCATCCCTCCCATTTTTCCTGCTTGAAGATGTTGAGTGCATTCATTTCATGTGCCTTCAGCTGTGCTTTTCTTTAGTATGGCGCTATTTCTGAGATTGTCAAGAAGCTGAGAGAGAGAGAGAGAGTGGGGGGGGGGACGTTCTGGAGCACTCAGTACTCTGCACATACCTGTCAAGTGGATCAGCACAAGTGGACCTTACTGATTTAACTCTATGGAGTCTTTTTGTTCTGGCCAAAGATGGAAAAGGTTTTAGTCAGGTATGAGCCTGCATGTCACAGGAGCGGGAACTACAGATACACTACCAGTCAAAAGTTTGGATACACCGACTCATTGAAGGGTTTTTCTTTATTTTTTTAACTATTTTCTACATTGTAGAATAATAGTGAAGATATCAAAACTATGAAATAACACATATGGAATCATGTAGTAACCATAAAAGTGTTAAACAGATAAAAAAATATATTTGAGATTCTTCAATGATGACAGCTTTGCACACTCTTGGTATTCTCTCAACCAGCTTCATGAGGTAGTCACCTGGAATGCATTTCAATTAACAGGTGTGCCTTGTTAAAAGTTAATTTGTGGAATTTCTTTCCTTCTTAATACGTTAAATAAGCAAAGAGAAACGGCATGACCATCATTACTTTAAGACATGAAGGTCAGTCAATGCGGAAAATTTCAAGAACTTTGAAAGTTTTGTCAAGTGCAGTCGCAAAAACCATCAGGCGGTATGATGAAGAAGGATCTTATGGGGATAGCCATAGGAAAGGAAGACCCCGAGTTACCTCAGCTGCAGAGGATAAGTTCATTAGAGTTACCAGCCTCAGATTGCAGCACAAATAAATGCTTCACTGAGTTCATGTAACAAACACATCTCACATTAACTGTTCAGATGAGACTGCATGAATCAGGCCTTCATTGTCAAATTGCTGCAAAGAATCCACTACTAAAGGACACCAATAAGAAGAAGAGACTTACTTAGACCAGTGGAAATATGTACATTGGTCTGATGAGTCCATATTTGAGATGTTTGGTTCCAAACGCCGTGTCTTTGTGAGACGCAGAGTAGGTGAACGGATGATCTCCGTATGTGTGATTCCCACTGTGAAGCATGGAGGAGGAGGTGTGATGGTGTGGGGGTTCTTTGCTCGTGACACTGTCAATGATTTACTTAGAATTCAAGGCACACTTAACCAGCATGGCTACGACAGCATTCTGCAGCGATACGCCATCCCATCTGGTTTGTGCTTAGTGGGACTATCATTTGTTATTCAAAAGGACAATGACCCAACACACCTCTAGGCTATGTAAGGGCTATTTGACCAAGAAGGAGAGTGATGGAGTGCTGCATCAGATGACCTGGCCTCAACAATCACTCAACCTCAACCCAATTGAGATGGTTTGGGATGAGTTGGACCGCAGAGGGAATGGAAAGCAGTCAACAAGTGCTCAGCATATGTGGGAACTCCTTCAAGAATGTTGGAAAAGCATTCCAAGTGAAGCTGGGTGAGAGAATGCAAAGAGTGTGCAAAGCTGTCATCAAGGTGGCTACTTTGAAGAATCACAAATAATATATTTTTAAAATATATTTTTATTTGTTTAACACTTTTTTGGTTATTACATGATTCCATATGTGTTATTTCATAGTGTTGATGTCTTCACTATTATTCTACAATGTATAAAATAGTAAAAATAAAATTAAACTTGAATGTAGGTGTGTCCAAACTTTGGTACTGTATGTATGACTGGTACTGTATGTACTGTGTACTTGTACTGTATGTACTGTGTACTTGTACTGTATGTACTGTATACTTGTACTGTATGTACTGTGTACTTGTACTGTATGTACTGTGTACTTGTACCAGCCTCAGTTACTTTTTTCAAGCCACATACAACAAAGCTGTGAGGTTGGAATAGGAATGTGTCTTCTGCCTTTAACCAAACACCTCGAAACACACGCACACTAAAGGACATAGGATCAGCTGTGTGGTAGGCTATCTAACCTGGATGGAGAGCAATGTAAGGGTTAAGTGCCTTGCTCATGGGCTCAACAGAAGTGGTTCATCCTGGGATCAGAGAGATGATCTGTCCTCCACGCTGCCAGTTCATTTCCCTTTTTGTTTTTTTAATCGTCCGGCCCTTCCGCCTGCTGATTCCACCTCTATATCCTCCACGCTACCTGTCCTGTGTGTTTCATTTAGCATGGCATGCCAGCTGTGTGGAGTTCGCACTTTAGGACCAATGGAATGGTACCAAAAGTGCAAACTACACCGACCAGATGAGCTGAATCAGCTGAAATAAATAACATCGCTTTTCCATCTTCCATGCATGTTGGTATTGAAAATACCACAAGCTTTTAACTGAACTTAGTCTTGCTATAGCCTCACTCCCTCTGTCTCTTTAGAGAATTAAAGATTAATTGGCAATTTCCCCTCGTTTTCAGCATTGATTAATTACTCTATGCCTCATTGGTGAATGGCAAAGATTAATGCTGTGAGATTTACCCCTTTAGTAGATTATTATTGATTTTAATGTTCTCAAAAAAGCCTGTCTTCTCCTCTTCCCAGGAGGCCTTAGTTCTCCCAGTTACAGCAGTGGATTACTCAAAGGCTTTTTTTACTACCAGGAGTTATACATTCTGTTTTGCGAGAGTTATAGTAAGGCTGCCTATAATAAACATTTCATTAATTGGGCAACAAAAGGTTGCGGTGCACAAATTGGTTACCAATGGCAACAGAAGAGCAACCGCTGTATTAACCAAATCGTCTTCTATTTTTAGGCCAGTCATCGACGACACTTAATCATGTAACACAGGCCATTTTGTGTTTTTTAATCATTTTCTTTCAGTCCTAGTCCCTATTGTCTAGTAGTAGGTGGCAGGAGTTCTACTCTCTCTGCGATGTGAAAAACACTTCTTGAAGACTTATCATCATTCTTGTACCAAATGAGGCGCCATCTTTTCACCATTATAGGTTCTTTGCTCTGTGGTATTTCACAGCGTTATATTAAATGCAGTAACATTAATAGGACAGTGGAGTCTAGACCTACACATTGTAGCTGTCACAGTGAAAATCCAAACAATACACAAGACTGCTATTTCTCTGTGAGAGGCTGCAGGGTATTAATGAAAGTTCCAACAGGAAGTATGGTTCCAAACACAGTATTAGGCCTATTGTGAGCTGCCTAAACTGGCCAGTATTAGTGATATTCTCAGGGAATCTCATGGAAACAAATTTGAAATGAGGATTTTGCTCTGATGTAGTTGGTGTTGAGGGAAAAGGCACTACAGTGAGCTTCAAAGCATTGGGACTGTGACTCATTTGTTTGTTTTGTTTTGTTTTGGCTCCTTACTCCAGTATTGGGACAAATTCACTTATATGTATTAATACACACAGCTTTTTCTATTTATTTTATTTTATTTATTTCACCTTTGTTTAACCAGGTAGGCAAGTTGAGAACAAGTTCTCATTTACAATTGCGACCTGACCAAGATAAAGCAAAGCAGTTCGACACATACAACAACACAGAGTTACACATGGAGTAAAACAAACATACAGTCAATAATACAGTAGAAAAATAAGTCCATATACAATGTGAGCAAATGAGGTGAGATAAGGGAGGTAAAGGCAAAAAAGGCCATGGTGGCAAAGTAAATACAATATAGCAAGTAAAACACCGGAATGGTAGATTTGTAGTGGAAGAAAGTGCAAAGTAGAAATAGAAATAATGGGGTGCAAAGGAGCAAAATAAATAAATACAGTAGGGGAAAAGGTAGTTGTTTGGGCTAAATTATAGATGGGCTATGTACAGGTGCAGTAATCTGTGAGCTGCTCTGACAGCTGGTGCTTAAAGCTAGTGAGGGAGATAAGTGTTTCCAGTTTCAGAGATTTTTGTAGTTAGTTCCAGTCATTGGCAGCAGAGAACTGGAAGGAGAGACGGCCAAAGGAGGAATTGGCTTTGGGGGTGACTAGAGAGATATACCTGCTGGAGCGCGTGCTACAGGTGGGTGCAGCTACGGTGACCAGTGATCTGAGATAAGGGGGGACTTTACCTAGCAGGGTCTTGTAGATGACCTGGAGCCAGTGGGTTTGGCGACGAGTATGAAGCGAGGGCCAGCCAACGAGAGCGTACAGGTCACAGTGGTGGGTAGTATATGGGGCTTTGGTGACAAAACGGATGGCACTGTGATAGACTGCATCCAGTTTATTGAGTAGGGTATTGGAGGCAATTTTGTAAATGACATCGCCGAAGTCGAGGATCGGTAGGATGGTCAGTTTTACGAGGGTATGTTTGGCAGCATGAGTGAAGGATGCTTTGTTGCGAAATAGGAAGCCAATTCTAGATTTAACTTTGGATTGGAGATGTTTAATGTGAGTCTGGAAGGAGAGCTTACAGTCTAACCAGATACCTAGGTATTTGTAGTTGTCCACATATTCTAAGTAAGAACCGTCCAGAGTAGTGATGCTGGATGGGCGAGCAGGTGCGGGCAGCGATCGGTTGAAGAGCATGCATTTAGTTTAACTTGTATTTAAGAGCAGTTGGAGGCCACGGAAGGAGAGTTGTATGGCATTGAAGCTCGTCTGGAGGTTAGTTAACACAGTGTCCAAAGAAGGGCCAGAAGTATACAGAATGGTGTTGTGCTAATTTGCATAGTTAATTGTTTCATTCCAACATTTTAATACGTCTTAATTTCCTGCACTAATGTGTTATCATTTACACACTGTGCCACGTTTCTTTTGTCTTAGTATGCCTTTATTTTGTGAGAGAAAAAAAATAATTTTCCTTGACAGAATAATTATTCTCATCTTTGAATGTGCATTTTTGGCAGTTCTTACTGCCGATTTCTGGGGGTCTGTACTCCCGAAGCTGTTGAATGTTTTTGTGCTTGCCAGTTAGCTAGCAGTTCTCAGATGTTAGCAGCCAATCGCTAGCAGTTTCTTACTGGCAATAAAAACAGATGATTTCCATAATTATTTTGAGTCATTATTGAATTATTTAATGTTACAAATAAAACATCAAACCATGTAAACAATTCATGGTAACATCCTAAACAATGCATTTGGACCTGGCGTTCATTTGAAACAGGCAATTATTTGCTGAAATGGCTGGCGTTGCCTGGCTATTAAAATGGTCAGGTGGCTATTTAAGAGTTTGCATTTAATAGAAGATTTACGGTAACTCCACATGTGAAACGACTCAAAACGTCTCAGGCTTACTTTTCAGTTCCTTCCAGATTTTACTCAAAACAAACGTTACACCTCAGAACTGGCTTACGCTAAAACACAAACAAATCTATTTAGCTCTGGCTCATCTCCAAACTAAGATGTGCTATTGGATGTGGGTCACGCAAGCTATGTGAAGAGAATGTTTGTACCTCTGATTGCAAACGCCTCTGGCACTGTGGCCATTGAGATCACATCAAGCCAACATCATCAGTGTGTGAACCCTCAAGAGGGATGTGTACCCTTATGACTGTTTCGTGTATCCACTTTTAACCTTTAGTGAATGGACATTGGTTTTCCATGTGAGATTGACACCTGTAATGATTGACACCTGTAGTTCTCAATTCCTACCACTCTCTATTCACAACACCCTCCATTGTCAACACCCTTCCTTCCTGGTCATTCTCATCACCCTCCATTGTCAACACCCTCCCTTCCTGGTCATTCTCACCAACCTCCATTGTCAACACCCTCCCTTCCTGGTCATTCTCATCACCCTCCATTCTCAACACCCTCCCTTTCTGGTCATTCTCATCACCCTCCATTCTCAACACCCTCCCTTTCTGGTCATTCTCATCACCCTCCATTCTCAACACCCTCCCTGGTCATGTGGAGCTGGTGGAAGTTTCCCCTAAGCATACGTCCAGGGTCAGATACATGTTTATCAGTTTAGAGATTAAGGTAAAGATTTGGGGTTGGGTAATCTGATCCTAGAACTGTTAGGAACAATGTATACTTTCAGCTTCAGGTGTCATGCCCATACAGTAGGGGGCACAGGCACATGTAATCCCTCAGATTTGTCCTGTTAAAAACATATGCAGTACCTGTCAAAAGTTTGGACACACCTACTCATTCAAGGGTTTTTCTTTATTTTTACTATTTTCTACATTGTAGAATAATAGTGAAGACATTACAACTATAAAATAACACATATGGATTAATGTAGTAACCAAAAAAGTGTTAAACAAATCTAAATATACTTTATATTTGAGATTTGAGATTCTTCTTCATGATGCTGCCTTGATGACAGCTATAACCCACTCTTGGCATTCTTTCAACCAGCTTCATGAGGTAGTCACTTGGAATGCATTTCAATTAACAGGTGTGCCTTGTTAAAAGTTAATTTGTGGAATTTCTTTCATTCTTAATGCATTTGAACCAAGCAGTTGTGTTGTGACAAGGTAGGGTGGGTATACAGAAGATAGCCCTATTTGGTAAAAGACCAAGTCCATATATGCCCAAACAATTGTCAAAGACTCCAGCCACCGTAGTCATAGACTGCTCTCTCTGTTACCGCATGTCAAGCAGTACCGGAGCACCAAGTCTAGATCCAAGAGGCTTCTAAACAGCTTCTACCCCCGAGCCATAAGACTCCTGCACATCTAATCAAATGGCTACCCAGACTATTTGCATTGCCCCCTCTTTTACATCGCTGTAACTCTCTGTTGTTATCATCTATGCATAGTCACTTTAATAACTCTACCTACATGTACATGTTACCTCAACTAACCGGTGCCCCTGCACATTGACTCTGTACCGGTACCCCCTGTACATAGTCTCACTATTGTAATTTTACTGCTGCTCTTTAATTACTTGTTACTTTTATTTCTTATTCTTATCCGTATTTTTTTAATAAACTGCATTGTTGGTTAGGGGCTCGTAAGTAAGCATTTCACTGTAAGGTCTACACCTGTTGTATTCGGCGCATGTGAGTAATACAATTTGATTTGATTTGATTTGATATTATGGCAAGATCAGCTCAAATAAGCAAAGAGAAACAACAGTCCATCATTACTTTAAGACATGAAGGTCAGTCAATACGGAACATTTCAAGAACTTTGAAAGTTTCAAGTACAGTCGCAAAACAGATGAAGCGCTATGATGAAACTGGCTCTCATGAGGACCGCCACAGGAAAGGAAGACCCAGAGTTACCTCTGCTGCAGAGGATAAGTTCATTAGAGTTACCGGCCTCAGATTGCAGCCCAAATAAATGCTTCACTGAGCTCAAGTAACAGACACATCTCAACATCAACTGTTCAGAGGAGACTGCATAAATCAGGCCTTCATGGTCGAATTGCTGCAAAGAAACCACTACTAAAGGACACCAATAAGAAGAAGAAATTTGCTTGGGCCAAGAAACACGAGCAATGGACAGTAGACCAGTGGAAATTTGTCCTTTGGTCTGATGAGTCCAAATTTGAGATGTTTGGCTCCAACCGCCGTGTCTTTGTGAGACGCAGAGTAGGTGAACGGATGATCTCTGCAGAGTAGGGGAACGGATGATCTCTGCATGTGTGGTTCCCATGGTGAAGCATGGAGGAGGACGTGTGATGTTGTGGGGCTGCTTTGCTGGTGACACTGTTAAGGATTTACTTAGAATTCAAGGCACACTTAACCAGCATGGTTACCACAGCATTCTGCAGCGATACGCCATCCCATCTGGTTCACGCTTAGTAGGACTATCATTTGTCCCACTAAGTGCAAACCAATGACCCAACACACCTCTAGGCTTTGTAAGCGCTATTTGACCAAGGAGAGTGATGAGTGCTGCATCAGATGACCTGGCCTCAACAATCACCCGACCTCAACCCAATTGAGATGGTTTGGGATGAGTTGGACCGCAGAGTGAATGGAAAGCAGTCAACAAGTGCTCATCATATGTGGGAACTCCTTCAAGAATGTTGGAAAAGCATTCCAGGTGAAGCTGGTTGAGAGAATGTCAAGAGTGTGCCATCAAGGCAAAGAGTGGCTACTTTGAAGAATCTAAAATCTAAGATATGTTTTGATTTGTTTAAAACTTTTTTGGTTGCTACATGATTCCATATGTGTTATTTCATAGTCAAAATAAAGAAACCCCTTGAATGAGTAGGTGTCCATACTCTGGACTGGTACTGTACATGTAGGTAAGGGTAAAAGTGACTAGACAATCAGGAAAGATAATAAACAGAGTAGCAGCAGCATACGGTGCATTTGGAAAGTATTCAGACTCCTTTACTTTTTCTACCTCTTGTTATGTTACAGCCTTATTTGAAAATGGATTCAATAAATATTTTTACTCCTCAATCTACACACAATACCCACTAATGACAAAGCGAAAACAGATTTTTAGAAATGTTTGCAGAAAAATAAAACACAGAAATACCTTATTTACATAAGTATTCAGACCCTTTGATATGAGACTCGGAATTGAGCTCAGGTACATTCTGTTTCCATTGATCATCCTTGAGATGTTTCTACAACTTGATTGGAGTCCACCTGTGGTAAATTAAATTGATTGGACATGATTTGGAAAGGGACACACCTGTCTATATAAGGACCCACAGATGACAGTCCACGTCAGAGCAAAAACCAAGCCATGAGGTTGAAGGAATTATCCGTAGAGCTCCGAGACAGAATTGTGTTGAGGCACAGATGTGGGGAAGCACACCAAAAAATGTCTGCAGCATTGAAGGTCCTCAAGAACACAGTGGCCACCATCATTCTTAAATGGAAGAAGTTTGGAACCACCAAGACTCTTTCTAGAGCTGGCTGTCTGGCCAAACTGAGCAATCAGGGGAGAAGGGCCTTGGTCAGGGAGGTGACCAAGAACCCAATGGCCACTCTGACAGAGCTCCAGAGTTCCTCTGTGGAAAAGGGAGAATCTTCCAGAAGGACAACCATCTCTGCAGCACTACAGCACTAGTGGCCACACGGAAGCCATTCCTCAGTAAGGCACATGACAGCCTGCTTGGAGTTTGTGAAAAGGCACCTAAAGACTCTCAGACCATGAGAAACAAGATTATCTGGTTTGATGAAACCAGATGAGCACTCTGGAGGGAATCTGGCACCATCCCTACGGTGAAACATGGTGGTGGCAGCATAATGCTGTGGGGATGTTTTTCAGCTGCAGCGACTGGGAGACTATTCAGGATTGAGGGAAAGATGAACAGAGAAATCCTTGAAAAAACCTCCTCCAGAGTGCTCATCACCTCAACAGGACAACGACCCTAAGCACACAGCCTAGACAACACAGGAGTGGCTTCGGGACAAGTCTCTGAATGTCCATGAGTGGCCCAGCCAGAGCCTGGACCTGAACCCGATCTAACATCTCTGGAGAGACCTGAAAATAGCTGTGCAGCAACGCTCCCCATCCAACCTGACAGAGCTTGAGAAGATCTGCAGTGAAGATTGGGAGAAACTCCCCAAATACAGGTGTGCCAAGTTTGTAGCGTCATACCCAAGAAGACTTGATGCCGTAATCGCTGCCAAAGGTGCTTCAACAAAGTACTGAGTAAAGGGTCTGAATACTTATGGAAATGTAATATTTCAGCATTTTATTTTTAATAACTTTGATAAAAATTCTAAAACCTGTTTTTGTTTTGTAATTATGGGGTATTGTGATGTCATTATGTGGTATTGTGATGTCATTATCATCAAATCAAATGTATTTATATAGCCCTTCTTACATCAGCTGATATCTCAAAATGCTGTACAGAAACCCAGCCTAAAACCCAGAACAGCAAGCAATGCAGGTGTAGAAGCACGGTGGCTAGGAAAAACTCCCTAGAAAGGTCAAAACCTAGGAAGAAACCTAGAGAAGAACCAGGCTATGAGGGGTGGCCAGTCCTCTTCTGGCTGTGCCGGGTGGAGATGTGGCCCCATCCGATCCACTGTGGCCCCATCCGATGAAACCCCCGGACAGGGCCAAACAGGTAGGATATAACCCCACCCACTTTGCCAAAGCACAGCCCCCACATCACTAGAGGGATATCTTCAAACACCAACTTACCGTCCTGAGACAAGGCCGAGTATAGCCCACAAAGATCTCCGCCACGGCACAACCCAAGGGGGGGCGCCAACCCAGACAGGAAGACCACGTCAGTGACTCAACCCACTCAAGTGACGCACCCCTCCCAGGGAAGAACACCAGTAAGCCAGTGACTCAGCCCCTGTAATAGGGTTAGAGGCAGAGAGTCCCATGTGGTATTGTGATGTCATTATGGGGTATTGTGATGTCATTATGTGGTATTGTGATGTCATTATGGGGTATTGTGTGTAGATTGATGAGGATAAAATATTGTGTGTGTGTGTGTGTGTGTGTGTGTTTGAGTGTGGTTAAAGTCCAGTGAGTATACATCAAGCCTGTGCAAGAGAGTCAGTGCAAAAAATTATAATAAATACGATTATTCTCCAATTTACAGTCGGGTGGCCCAGACAGCCTCCAGACCACACCCTAGCCATCCTCACGTACTTTGTGCCCCCTTAGATTTTAGGGGTGCATAGTGCCCCTACACAAGACCACAACAAATGGAGAAACGATCTGCCTTAGGCCCTTAATAAATGAAATACATTGGCTATTCATTTCCATAGTTGGGATGGATTGTCTAATTCAGTGGTCACCAAGATTTACTAAGTCAATATCACTTTCTGAGTCAAAAATGTAATCTACCATTCAGATTTTTTTTTTAACATGACTTAAAAAACGTAGCCCAAGCCTATGCAACAATAAAAACAGTACTATAGCAATGAGGTTTGTGCGGTAGGCTATAGGCCCAATACACTATCATTGTGTAACCTACAAGGTTCTATAGTTTCTTGATGTGTTGGGGCTGTAGGCTCCACCCTGATCACTCCCTAGGCCTAGACACACCCATTGTCACTTCCTGCTTTGAGTGGCTATAGGAAGTGGGTGTGTCAAGTCCAGGATGAATTTTGACAGGAGAAAGGTGGGCGAATAAAGATTTTGTTGACCGGGAAAATTTTGTTAGTTGGAAGAACATAGTTTTCTTGTGATGCAGGACAGGTGAGACTTGTCTCATACTTGTATTGGAGAATTAAGAAAACGTTTTTTCTTTCTGTGGATTGTCTGACAAGTTTTTTTGGAATCCTATTTCCACAGGCCTAGTTTTGGGGGTGGGGCTTTGTGGATTTCCTTCCGATCATTTTTCTGAACTGATCAACTGCACTGGTAAGATCTTTCTTTATTTTCTTGAATTGCCCTGCCAATGCACTGTTGTTTAGACCATTTCTTTGTATTATTTTTTTATTTTACTTGAGGTAGGCTATATGATCATACAGGTAATGGATCTGCTGTTGAGTGAGTGTACATTTTAAATAATTAGCTTTTAATTTGTATTTTACTGGGCTGATGGTGCCTGCATCTGACTGTCAGTCTCAGCGGTGGGAGAGTTCAGCAGACTGAGGTCCGCCTGTCAACGTTCCTCCGCTGACACTGACCAAAAAGGGACATTCTTCTTCTGTGGGGTTTATCAGCGGTTGGCATCCAACATTATGGTGTATTACCGCCACCGACTGTACTGGAGTGTGGGCTAGAGACAGGGATAAACTAAATCCTACCTGCCAGCCCCTTTGCTCTTAAAAAAGATAACAAAATATTTGAGACTATATCTAATGACATACTACTCAATATACTCCTTAAACTAATTTCCTGTATCCCCTTCTCGCTCATACTCGATCTCTGCCTCTCTCTTTCCCTCTGATACTGCCCACACTGTAGCAATACATGCTCCAAGGTCTCTGTTTCCTGGAAATAATCACACTTTCTGTCGGATGCTTTCCTATCACATGTAAGGTCTTATTCAACTGGCTGTGTCCCACCCTTAATCTTGTAAATATAGCCTCCTCTCTTCTGTGCCTTCCTGCCGTTCTCCCCTGCCCAACTTTCCTAATCTGCAATGGCATTTCCCCCATCTCCACCTGTAGTGCAGCTGCTGGGAACGTCCGGAACGCCCCACTACATATTCAGAGTCCTTTTCCATGTATAACATCTAGCCTTTCCAATGATGTCTGGGCTGCCGAACCAGATGCTATACTGCGATAGTCCATTACAGATCAGATCAATGCAACATACATGGTCCTGAATGAGGAACGCCCAGCCCCCCCACTCCTTCCCCGTCAGACAGCACATCACATTTAGCACCTTCTTACACTTTCCCACCACTCTCTTAATGTGTTCTGCCCAGGTCAGTCTAGCGTCAAAGTATACCCCAAGGAACCTGAAGGGCCCCACCCTCTCCAAGTTTCTCCCATATAACCTCAGGCATACCTCATCTCCCACCTTCCCCCTGGTAAAGAACACTGTCTGAGTTTTCTCTATAGAGAACCTGAATCTCCACATTAATGCCCACTGCTCTACCTCATCAATTGCTTCCTGTACCTTCCTATGTATGGCACATTTTCTTCCCCTCTTCCATAAGGCCCCATCATCTGCAAATAATGACCTCCTAATATCCGGATGTACCTGAGAGTAAACATCATTGATCATGATTGAGAACAACCGAGGACTAATCAGGCTCCCCTGTGGTGTATCATTATCCACCAGGTAGCTGCCGGAGAGAGACTTCCCCACCCTCACCTGGATAGACCTTCCAAACAAGAAATCCTTTATTCAGTTGTACGTTCTTCCTCTTAACCCCATAATATCAAGCTTGATTAACAACCCCTCCTTCCACATCATATCACATGTCTTCTCCACATAGAAAACAAACAGCTACAACAGTCTCCTTGTTCACTGAGCCTTCCTTCTGCTTCTAAGCAGAGCACTGGGTCCATTGTTCCCCTACCCTTCCTGAATCCACTCTGATGTAGCGATACTAACCCACTGCTCTCCAGGAAGTAAGTTAGCCTCTCCGTAATCATACGTTCCATAATTTTACATACATGTGATGTTAAGGTTATTGGCCAATAGCTTGTTGGCCTCGTTGGGTCCTTCCCTGGCTTCCGGATTGGTACCACTACTGTCTCCTTCCAGCTGTCTAGTAGTTGATTGGGCTCCTTCCAGCTGTCTGGTAGTTGATTGGTCCCACTACTGTCTCCTTCCAGCTGTCTGGTAGTTGATTGGTCCCACTACTGTCTCCTTCCAGCTGTCTGGTAGTTGATTGGTCCCACTACTGTCTCCTTCCAGCTGTCTGGTAGTTGATTGGTCCCACTACTGTCTCCTTCCAGCTGTCTGGTAGTTGATTGGTACCACTACTGTCTCCTTCCAGCTGTCTGGTAGTTGATTGGTCTCCTTCCAGCTGTCTGGTAGTTGATTGGTCTCCTTCCAGCTGTCTGATAGTTGATTGGTCTCCTTCCAGCTGTCTGGTAGTTGATTGGTACCACTACTGTCTCCTTCCAGCTGTCTGGTAGTTGATTGGTACCACTACTGTCTCCTTCCAGCTGTCTGGTAGTTGATTGGTCCCACTACTGTCTCCTCCCAGCTGTCTGGTAGTTGATTGGTACCACTACTGTCTCCTTCCAGCTGTCTGGTAGTTGATTGGTCCCACTACTGTCTCCTTCCAGCTGTCTGGTAGTTGATTGGTACCACTACTGTCTCCTTCCAGCTGTCTGGTAGTTGATTGGTACCACTACTGTCTCCTCCCAGCTGTCTGGTAGTTGATTGGTACCACTACTGTCTCCTTCCAGCTGTCTGGTAGTTGATTGGTCCCACTACTGTCTCCTTCCAGCTGTCTGGTAGTTGATTGGTACCACTACTGTCTCCTTCCAGCTGTCTGGTAGTTGATTGGTCTCCTTCCAGCTGTCTGGTAGTTGATTGGTCTCCTTCCAGCTGTCTGATAGTTGATTGGTCTCCTTCCAGCTGTCTGGTAGTTGATTGGTACCACTACTGTCTCCTTCCAGCTGGCTGGTAGTTGATTGGTACCACTACTGCCTTCCCGATGTCTGGTAGTTTCCCCTCCTCCCACACTCTGTTGTACAACACCAATACCTTATCCAGTGCTTCATCACTAAGATGGGCCAACATAACATAGCACACCTCATCTTTCCCAGGTGAAGTTAACCCAGCCTTACCTATTGCCCTTTTCACATCTGCCATGGTAAATGGTGCATTCAAGGGACTCAGTCTTTGCTTTAACTTTCTTTCAGTCCTGATACGTTACTGCAGACACTGTAAACTGAGCCACCCGATTGGCCAGTGGTAGGACTATAATGCACTTCATTTGCTCTCGGGGCCCACCGGAAAGGCAGAGTTTGTACCGTCAGACACATGAAATTGTAATAGTTCACTTACCCAGCATGCAGGGCAGCTGAATCTACCTACCTTCAACAGCGCCAGACAAATAAATAAATGAAAATAGAAATGTGAAAGCTTTGTTGTTGGGTTTTTTATCGACCGCTCGGTGACCACTGGTCTAATTGCATAGATTGAACAAACCTTTCTACAGCGATCTGTATTGATGTGACATTGCTAACAATTTATAACTGAAATGGTGGGGTGTAATGTTTGAAATGTTTTTCTTTTGTTAAATTTCATTATTGGCCAAAGAATCCATTACATCAGCAAACTGCCACGACTGAATAAACATTCCATCGCTCGTTTGTTTGACCAACAATGTATAACATTTATCCACTTTTTTTGTCTTCTAATGAAATCGTCCCTTTAATTTGAAAAATATTACTGCTCTGATGATTCTGTGTTTAGGCCTGCAACATCCTAAGTGGATTTCATTAGGGCTAATGCATAATACATTGTAATTATATGGCATTTTTAATACAAGGTCGGGGACACCTTGGGACATGTACCTGGGTGAAGCGCGGCGGCCATTTTGGCTCAAAGACGACACCGCACAGCATTCTGTTTTAAATAGCCCTTGCTCCTGAATGTTACATAGGCCCCATAATGTTCTTTCTATAGTGATATCCAGTGCCGCACACTGACTCTTGGTGAGTATGAAACGGGTCGGTTGGTCTTGGTGCTGTGAAACGTAACCCCCCTGCCCTGACACTGTGGGGTCATTTCCATGTCATATGTCACACACGTTGCCATTGGCTGCGTCAACATATCATTTCCTGTGACACTCATGGCACCTGAGGGAGGAAACCACCTACTGTAAAAGGGTTGTCTCCGACGGGGCTCTAACACAATATGTCAGCCAAGTATTCAAACAACTCCCCACAGAAAAACCCTTGTCTCTACTGTAAGCATCACTTGAGCTCCTGTACTCTGACGTGACGGACTCGGCTTTAAGCAAGTGGCAATACACACACAGTTGTCATGGTGATACCTGTAACCTACACGGGGATGCCTGGTGATGCCTGTAACCTACACGGTGATGCCTGTAACCTACACGGTGATGCCTGTAACCTACACGGTGATGCCTGTAACCTACACGGTGATTCCTGTAACCTACACGGTGATGCCTGTAACCTACACGGTGATGCCTGGTGATGCCTGTAACCTACACGGTGATGCCTGTAACCTACACGGTGATGCCTGTAACCTACACGGTGATGCCTGGTGATGCCTGTAACCTACACGGTGATGCCTGTAACCTACACGGTGATGCTTGTAACCTACACGGTGATGCCTGTAACCTACACGGTGATGCCTTGAACCTACACAGTGGTGGAAAAAGTACCCAATTGTCATACTTGAGTAAAAGTAAAGATACCTTAATAGAAAATGATTCAAGTAAAAGTGAAAGTCGCATAGTAAAATAGTACTTGTATAAAGGTATTTTGTTTTAAATATACTTAAGTATCAAAATGTAATTGTAAAAAAAGTATAAATCATTTCAAATGACTTATTAGGCAATCAAAACAGCACAATTTTTTTACATTTTTTTAAATTTACTTACGGAGAGTCAAGGGCATACTCAGACGTCATTTACAAATTAAGCATTTGTGTTTAGTGAGTCCACCAGATCAGAGGCAGTAGGAATCAATCAATCAATCAAATGTATTTATAACGCCCTTTTTACATCAGCCGATGTCACAAAGTGCTGTACAGAAACACAGCTTAAAATCCAAAACAGCAAGCAATGCAAATGTAGAAGCATGGTGGCAAGGAAAAACTCCCTAGAAAGGCCAGAGCCTAGGAAGAAATCTAGAGAGGAACCAGGCTCTGAGGGGTGGCCAAGTCCTCTTCTGGCTGTGCCGGGTGGAGATTATAACAGAACATGACCAAGATGTTCAAATGTTCATAGATGACCAGCAGGGTCAGATATAATAATCATCATCATCATCAGTGGTTGTAGAGGGTGCAACAGGTCAGCACCTGAGGAGTAAATGTCAGTTGGCTTTTCATAGCCGATCATTCAGAGTTAGAGACAGCAGGTGCGGTAGAGAGAGAGTCCAAAACAGAAGGTCCGGGACAAGGTAGCACGTCCAGTGAACAGGTCAGGGTTCCATAGCAGCAGGCAGAACAGTTGAAACTGGAGCAGCAGCATGACCAGGTGGACTGGGGACAGCAAGGAGTCATCAGGCCAGGTAGTCATGAGGCATGGTCCTAGGGCTCAGGTCCTCCGAGAGAAGAGAGAGAGAGTAAAAAAGAGAGAATTAGAGGGAGCATACTTAAATTCACCCAGGACACCGGAAAAGATATGAGAAATACTCCAGATATAACGGACTGACCATAGCCCCCCGACACAAACTATTGCAGCATAAATACTGGAGGCTGGGACAGGAGGGGTTGGGAGACACTGTGGACCTGTCCGACGATAACCCCGGACAGGGCCAAACAGGCAGGATATAACCCCACCCACTTTGCCAAGGCACAGACCCCACACCACTAGAGGGATATCTTCAACCGCCAACCTACTACCCTGAGACAAGACTGTGTATAGGCCACGAAGACCTCCCCCACGGCACAAACCCAAGGAGGGCGCCAACCAAGACAGGAAGATCATGTCAATGACTCACTCAAGTGACACACCCCTCCTAGGAACGGCATGGAAGATCACCAGTAAGCCAGTGACTCAGCCCCCATAATAGGGTTAGAGGCAGAGAATCCCAGTGGAGAGAGGGAAACCGGCCAGGCAGAAACAGCAAAGGCGGTTCGTCGCTCCAGTGCCTTTCCGTTCACCTTCACACCCCTGGGCCAGACTACAATCAATCTTAAGATTTACTGAAGAGATGAGTCTTCAATAAAGACTTAAAGGTCGAGACCGAGTCTGCGTCTCTCAAATGGATAGGCAGACTATTCCATAAAAAATGGAGCTCTATAGGAGAAAGCCCTGCCTCCAGCTGTTTGCTTAGATATTCTAGGGACAGAATAGCGTACGTGTAGGTATGTACGGCAGGACCAAATTGGGAAGATAGGTAGGAGCAAGCCCATGTAATGCTTTGTAGGTTAGCAGTAAAACCTTGAAATCACCCCAAGCCTTAACAGGAAGCCAGTGTAGAGAGGCTAGCACTAGAATAATATGATCACATTTTTTGGTTCTAGTCAAGATTCTAGCAGCCGTGTTTAGCACTAACTGAAGTTTATTTAGTGCTTTATCCGGGTAGCCGGAAAGTAGAGCATTGCAGTAATCTAGAAGTGACAAAAGCATGGATATATTTTCTGCATCATTTTTGGACAGAAAGTTTCTGATTTGTGCAATGTTACGAAGATGGAAAAAAGCTGTCCTTGAAATATTCTTGATATGTTCGTCAAAAGAGAGATCAGGATCCAGAGTAATGCCGAGGTCCTTCAGTTTTATTTGAGATGACTGTACAACCATCAAGATTAATTGTCAGATCCAACAGAAGACCTCTTTATTTCTTGGGACCTAAAACTAGTATCTCCTCTGTTTTGTCAGTGTAAAAGTAAAACATTTGCCGCCATCCACTTCCTTATGTATGAAACACGGGCTTCCGGGGAGGGCAATTTTGGGGCTTCACCATGTTTCATCGAAATGTACAGCTGTGTATCGTCCGCATAGAGGTGAAAGTTAACCTTATGTTTCCGAATGACATCACCAAGAGGTAAACTAATATATATATTAGTGAAAACAATAGTGGTCCTAAAATGGAACCTTGAGGAACACTGACATTTACAGTTGATTTGTCAGAGGACAAACCATCCACAGAGACAAACTGACATCTTTCTGACAGATAAGCTCTAAACCAGGCCAGAACTTGTCCGTGTAGACCAATTTGGATTTCCAATCTCTCCAAAAGAATGTGGTGATCGATGTTATCAAAAGCAGCACTAAGGTCTAGGAGCACGAGGACAGATGCAGAGCCTTGGTCTGACGCCATTAAAAGGTAATTTACCACCTTCACGAGTGCAGTCTCAGTGCTATGATTGGGTTTGAAACCAGATTGAAGCGTTTCGTATACATTGTCTTCAGGAAGGAAGTGAGTTGCTGCGCAACAGCTTTTCAAACATTTTGGAGAGGAATGGGAGATTTGATAGAGGCCGATTTAGTTTTTTTAAATATTTTCTGGGTCAAGGTTTGGCTTTTTCAAGAGAGACTTTATTACTGCCACTTTTAGTGAGTTTGGTACACATCCGGTGGATAGGGAGCCGTTTATTATGTTCAACATAGGAGGGCCAAGCACAGGAAGCAGCTCTTTCAGTAGTTTAGTTGGAATAGGGTCCAGTATGCAGCTTGAAGGTTTAGAGGCCAAGACTACTTTCATCAATGTGTCAAGAGATATAGTATTAAAAAACTTGATCCTAGGTCCTGGCAGAGTTGTGCACACTCCCAGACAACTGAGCTTCGGAGAAATACACAGATTTAAAGAGGAATCCGTAATTTACTTTTTAATGATCATGATCTTTTCGTCAAAGAAGTTCATGAATTTATCACTGCTGAAGTGAAAGCCATCCTCTCTTGGGGAATGCTGCTTTTTAGTTAGCTTTGCGACAATATCAAAAATACATTTTGGATCGTTCTTATTCTCCTCAATTAAGTTGGAAAAATAGGATGATCGAGTAGCAGTGAGGGCTCTTCGATACTGCACGGTACTGTCTTTCCAGGCCAGTCGGTAAGACTTGTTTGGTGTAGCGCCATTTCTGTTCCAATTTTCTGGAAGCTTGCTTCAGGGCTCGGGTATTTTCTCTATACCAGGGAGCTAGTTTCTTATGACAAATGTTTTTTGTTTTTAGGGGTGAGACTGCATCTAGGGTATTACGCAAGGTTACATTTAATTCCTCAGTTAGGTGGTTAACCGATTTTTGTACTCTGGCATCCTTGGGTCGGTGGAGGGAGTCTGGAAGGGCGTCTAGGAATCTTTGGGTTGTCCGAGAATTTATAGCACGTCGTTTGATGACCAGGAATGTTCTCTTGATAAAAGTGTGTGAATTTCAACATTTTCCTGTCCTGTTAAGCATTCAAAAGGTAACGAGTACTTTTGGGTGTCTGGGGAAAATTTATGGAGTAAAAAAAATACATGATTTTCTTTAGGAATGCAGTAAAGTAAAAGTAGTCAAAAATGTAAAGTACTTAAGTAGTTCTTTTGAAGTATTTTTACTTAAGTACTTTACACCACTGAACCTACATGATGATCCCTTGAACCTAGAGGCAACAATTAAATTATAGTGTAACATAAAGGGGCAATCTGCAGTTCAAACAACAACAAAGCATCACCATGTCAATGATTTGGTTAACAGCTGAGGGATGGTGCTGGAGAATTGTAACCACACTCCAATTCATAGACTGCAAAATGGATGCAAATACTGACCATGCATGAGCTCTAAATGATAGTTTTGAGGCTATACATTGTTTGTTTACAAAAATATTGGGGGGAGATGCCTTAGTTGTCATCATTGGCACCCGGGAAGCAGTTGTTGCTGGGGGTTAACTGCCTTGGTCAAGGGCAGAACGGCAGATTGTATTCGCCACACCTTGCCGGCTCAGGGAGTAGAACAAGCGACCTTTCGGTTACTGGCTCTTAACCGCTAGGCTACCTGCCATGTACACTCAGTGTACGAAACATTAAGGACACCTGCTCTTTCCATGACATTTATTTTTCATTTTATTTAACCTTTATTTAACTATGCAAGTCAGTAAAGAACACATTCTTATTTATAATGATGACCTACCCCAGCCAAACCCTTCGCTAACCCGGACGACGCTGGGCCAATTATGCACCTCCCTATAGGACTCCCGATCACGGACAGTTTTGATACAGCCCGGGATCCAACCCAGGTCTGTAGTGACGCCTCTAGCACTGCGATGTAGCACTTTAGGCCGCTGCGCCACCCAGGATCCCAAAAGACATAGACTGACCAGGTGAGTCCAGGTGAAATCTATGGTCCATTATTGATGTCACTTGTTAAACCAGGGGAGGGGACAGATTAAATAGGTATTTTTATGCCTTGAGACAATTGAAACATGGATTGTGCCATTCAGAGGGTGAATGGGCAAGACAAAAGATTTAAGTGTCTTTGAACGGGGTATGGTAGTAGGTGCCAGGCGCTCCCGTTTGTGTCAACAACTACAATGCTACTAGGTTTTTAACGCTTAAGTTTCCAGTGTGTATCAAGAATGGTCCACCATCCAAAGGACATCCAGCCAACTTGACACAACTGTGGGAATCATTGGAGTCAACATGAGCCAGCATTCCTGTGGAACGCTTTCAACACCTTGTAGAGTCCATGCCCCGATGAATTGAGGCTGTTCTGCAACTCAATATTAGTAAAGTGTTCTTAATGTTTTGTACAATCAGTGTATATAATGAATTTAAAAGTCCAAAAACTGATGTAGCAATCACAGATTGTCACTTTAGAACACATGACTGCAGATGAATGTCACTTTGCTTATAACGTTGAACCTTTTCCAGCTCTGTGTCTCATCTCAGAAGAATAAAGTCATCTAAAACAAGAGTATATTGACATTTATAGAGCCAGAGTTCAGATCCCCCTCCTCCTCCCAGACAGGACGGAAAGACTCAGATCTAATCACACTTAGATAGAGACAAAGTGGCAAGCGGGCAGGACTGGGCTCTTTAACCATGCCCTTTGTTTGTTGTCGGGAAATTCTCTTTTCTAATCTCCTCAGCCCTCTGAAGGCTTGCCAAGTCAGCGCCGAGTAAAGCCCTGATTTCTTATTTTATCGGTGGACAACCAAATCGATCGTTATCTCCCCCTGCACCTGCTCCTCTCCCCTGCACCCACCAGGGCTTTTTTTAAGGCTAGGGCGGGCCCTGAATCAGTTACCCAACCATGGTGGGGCTTCCCAGTTACCCAGCAGGCAGCAGCAGGCTGTCTATACTCATTGAGAACAGGCTCCTGGGTCCTGCTGTGGATGGCTGTTGCAGAAATAAATTAAGATAAACTGCATATATAATATGTACTATACTCTATCATTTTTTATTTTTTTTTGCCTCCTGGGCCCCCTACGGCTTCAGCCCCTGGAAGCCCCTGCACTAGTGTTGAGCGAATTACTGCTTTTGAGGTCAGTTCGATTTCAGTTTCGCCAACAAAAAAATTGTACAGTACATTAAATTGGCTATGCATTATATGGGTTGAATGCTGTAACAACACAGACTAAAACAATAAATACAAGTCCCATGTTGGTAGTAACTGTCCATTACTGCTAATCACTTATTAAACATCATTCACATTCATTTACTTTAACAAAATATTTCAGTTGTTTATTACATTTGTTTTATATGATGACTTTATTATTTCATTCCAAGTCGTCTCATCTCTATAGAGCTGCTGTCTGACAAAATCACTATTTTAGTAGTTCTTGAAAGTAAATAAGGCATAATACTATGACTGCTGAATACCAACTATCAATCACTTAGATCATGTATTTTCAGCTAGAGATACCTGGCGAAGCAACTGCTCCGTATCCCTCTCGAAAATGCATTCTTCTGTCTCTTTTCTCTCTCTCTCTCCTTGTCTGCCCGACCTACCTCAGTCTGCCCCACACTAACCTAACATAGCAGGTGTAAAGGAAACACACAGACCGGACAAGTAGGCGATCAATATGGATTATGGTCATTGTAGTTAATCACCACATTTTCTGCGCTAAACTATGTAGAAATATTGGCCTTTTGGAAACTACAACTCCCTACTACATCGCAGTTGGGGCTTGATCTGATTTATCTCTAGAGAAACTGCAGAATGTGTGCATTGAGCCCCAAAAAAGTAAAAAAATAAAATAAAAAATGAAATAAATTCTAATAATTCAACTGACCTTGGTCAATTTAGTTGTTTAAAAATTCAGACTATTTATACCAGGCTATTTCAGAGAGGGAATGGAGCTTCAGTTTGGACAAGATCTCCTCAATGTCTCAGAAGAGAGAGAGGGGAAGGGCAAGTGTTGAAAATTATCAGGATCTTCAGATGTTTCACTGAGATTTCATGCCCTATTTTCCCCACGATCCAAAAACTCGCTCTTTACACCACAAGCAGGGGAATTTCCCACAGGATCAAGATGAAAGAAATTGTTTTCAGGGATTATTTGGTTGTTTCTTTAAGGACTTTTTTTTTATCAGAGCAGAACAGCTTTTCAATAAGATGTGCCTCTTTTATTTAGTATACAAAGTGCCTGTGTTTTATTTTGTTTATCTGAAAGTTGCTGAATAAATTAATCCCAATCAACTATTGATCAAGGCTCACAGGACATGGGAGCTTGGTGTTATTTCCATCACAATTTATTAGTCTGCATGCATGGATTTGTCAAGATAGTCACAAACATCTTTTACTGCTCGCAAGCTCTTTGATGAGTTAACTAAAGCCCAAGGCTCCAATTTTTTAAACTGTGTCAACAAGTACTCGTCTCAACAAGTGAATGGAGCGAGGTATATATTGTATCCTGTTTTGACCGTGTGACAGTCCTTGTATTCTGTTTTGACCATATGATAATACAGGGTCTATCATAAGGTCAAAAGACAATACAGGGACTATCATAAGGTCAAAGCAGCGTACAGGGACTATTTTGACCGTATGATAGTCCCTGTATTCTATTTTGACCGTATGATAGTCCCTGTATTCTATTTTGACCGTATGATAGTTCCTATAGTCTGTTTTGTCCTTATGATAGTCCCTGTAAGCTGTTTTGTCCTTATGACAGTCCCTGAATTCTATTTTGACCGTATGATAGTTCCTGTAGTCTGTTTTGACCTTATGATAGTCCCTGAATTCTATCATATGGTCAAAACAGAATACAGGAACTATCATAAGGTCAAAACAGAATACAGGTACTATCATAAGGACAAAACAGAATACAGGGACTATCATACGGTCAAAATAGTCCCTGTACGCTGCTTTGACCTTATGATAGTCCCTGTATTGTCTTTTGACCTTATGATAGACCCTGTATTATCATATGGTCAAAACAGCCTACAAGGACTATCATACTGTCAAAACAGCGTACAAGGACTATCATACTGTCAAAACAGAAATCATAAGGTCAAGAGACAATACAGGGACTGTCTTTTGACCTTATAGTCCTTGTACGCTGTTTTGACCGTATGATAGTCCCTGTATGCTGTTTTGACCGTATGATAGTCCCTGTATGCTGTTTTGACCGTATGATAGTCCCTGTATTCTGTTTTGACCGTATGATAGTCCCTGTATGCTGTTTTGACCGTATGATAGTCCCTGTATCCTGTTTTGACCGTATGATAGTCCCTGTATCCTGTTTTGACCGTATGATAGTCCCTGTATCCTGTTTTGACCGTATGATAGTCCCTGTATCCTGTTTTGACCGTATGATAGTCCCTGTATCCTGTTTTGACCTTATGATAGTCCCTGTATTCTGTTTTGACCGTATGATAGTCCCTGTATTCTGTTTTGACCGTATGATAGTCCCTTAAACTATCGGTTTACCCCATGCTGTGCATTATTTAGGAAAATCCTTTACATGCTGGAGTCAAGGCCCAGGATGAATATGTTCTTCTCTGTGGTACTGTGTCCTTACTATATAAGCAGGACAAATACAGTACAATGTATCAGATGGATAAATTACCAAAGATAACCTTGCTCTATAAAACAAGTATTTATATACAAGGTTCTGTATACATCAACAGATTTACGTTTTCAGTATACCGTTTTTCTCCATGCAGACATGATTTTTACATGTGCACTTTATATTTTCTTTCAAAAAGAATGTTCAGATACTTTTTAAAACCCCTTTGTGTTTTTTCACTATGCCCATATCTACTGTACTTACAGTATATTTGTGACCAGACAGACCTTCTTTCTGTCTCTCTCTCTCTCTCTCTCTCTCTCTCGTCCCTGGTGTGACATCTCTCAAGCTGTCCATAATGGCCACAGTGGGAAGGAACTCTTACTTCCCAGCAGGAGCCGCATTGCATGTGCTACAATCAATGACATCATCAAGCATCAACCAGACCTCCTAGGGAGTGCTATAGAAGGAAATGATCTCAGTTCAACCTCAACTCTCTGAGCCATTCAGGGTAAGGGAATAATAACGACATGAAATAGGTGCCCAAGGGGCCCAGGGTCAAAGGTGACTATAAATCAAAGCCCTGTTCTAATGAATCCGCCCTTGTTTCCTTGATGTGAGCACACAATGTATATACAGTGCATTCAGTGTATATACAAGAAAGTATTCAGACCCCTTCCCTTTTTCCACATTTTGTTACATTACAGCCTTATTCTAAAATGGATTAAATTAATTCATACATTTTTCCTCATCAATGTACACACAATACCCCATAACAAAAAACAAAAATTGCAAATGTATTAACAATAATAAAGAAAATACCTTATTTACATAAATATTCAGACCCTTTACTATGAGACTCGAAATTGAGCTAAGGTGCAGGCTGTTTCCATTGATCATCCTTTTGATGTTTCTACAACTTGATTGGAGTCCACTTGTGGTAAATTCAATTGATTGGACAGGATTTGGAAAGGCACACACCCGTCTACCTGACAGTGTATGTCAGAGCAAAAACCAAGTCATGTGGTCAAAGGAATTCTCCATAAAGCTCCGAGACAGGATTGTGTCGAGGCACAGATCTGGGAAAGGGTACCAAAAAATGTCTGCATCATTGAAGGTCCCCAGGAACACAGTGGCCTCCATCATTCTTAAATGGAAGAAGTTTGGAACCACCAAGACTCTTCCTAGAGCTGGCTGCCCGGCCAAACTGAACAATGGGGGGAGAAGGGTCTTGATCAGGGAGGTGACCAAGAATCTGATGGTCACTCTGACAGCTCCAGAGTTCCTATGTGGAGATGGGAGAACCTTCCAGAAGGACAATCATCTCTGCAGCCCTCCACCAATCAGGCCTTTTATGATAGAGTGGCCAGACTGAAGCCTCTCCTCTGTAAAAGCCACATGACAGCCTGCTTGGAGTTTGCCAAAAGGCACCTAAAGGACTCTCAGGCCATGAGACACAAGATTCTCTGGTCTGATGAAACCAAAATGTAACTCATTGGCCTGAATGCCAAGTGTCACGTTTGGAGGAAACCTGGCACCATCCCTATGGTGAAGCATGGTGGTGACAGCCTCATGCTGTGGGGATGTTTTTCAGCGGCAGGGACGGGGAGACTGGTCAGGATCGAGGGAAAGATGAACAGAGGAAAGTACAGAGAGCTCCTTGATGAAAACATGCTCCAGAGCACTCAGGACCTCAGACTGGGGCAAAGATTCAACTTCCAAAAGGACAATGACCCTAAGCACACAGCCAAGACAAAGTATGAGTGGCTTCGGGACAAGTCTCTGAATGTCCTTGAGTGGCCCAGCTAGAGCCCGAACTTGACCCCCGATCTAACATCTCTGGAGAGACCTGAAAATAGCTGTGCAGTGACGCCCCTTATCCAACCTGACAGAGCTTGAGAGGATCTGCAGAGAAGAATGGGAGAAACTCCCCCAAATACAGGTGTGCCAAGCTTGTAGCATCATACTCAAGAAGACTCGAGGCTGTAATCACTGTTAAAGGTGCTTCAACAAAGTACTGAGTAAAGGGTCTGAATACTTATGTAAATGTGATTTTCTGTTTTTTTATTCTTAATAAATTTGCTAACATTTCTAAAACCAGTTTTTGCTTTATCATTATGGGGTATTGTGTGTAGATTGATGAGGGGGAAAAAATTATTTAATCAATTTTAGAATGAGGCTGTAACGTAACAAAATGTGGAAAAGGTCAAGGAGTCAAAATACTTTCCAAAGGCACTGTAAGTGATTGGATACGTGAAAGCAAGGTCATTCTCCCTTTTACTTTAACCAATCCAAAATAAAATGTAATCTGTGATCACTTCAAGGAAGCATGCATTTCAAACAGGCCTCGAGACATGTTTCCTTGAGTGCTGGGGCTTCTGTGAATGTTTCCTTGAGTGCTGGGGCTTCTGTGAATGTTTCCTTGAGTGCTGGGGCTTCTGTGAATGTGTCCTTGAGTGCTGGGGCTTCTGTGAATGTGTCCTTGAGTGCTGGGGTTTCTGTGAATGTTTCCTTGAGTGCTGGGGCTTCTGTGAATGTGTCCTTGAGTGCTGGGGCTTCTGTGAATGTGTCCTTGAGTGCTGGGGCTTCTGTGAATGTTTCCTTGAGTGCTGGGGCTTCTGTGAATGTTTCCTTGAGTGCTGGGGCTTCTGTGAATGTTTCCTTGAGTGCTGGGGCTTCTGTGAATGTTTCCTTGAGTGGTGGGGCTTCTGTGAATGTTTCCTTGAGTGCTGGGGCTTCTGTGAAGACGGTGAACATCCGGTTGAAGTGGAATACATCTGGCATCGGGGTCCCAATCACTTCATCATAACCACATTTTCGAAATCTAAATTGAATACAAAATGACAATTTAATATACTTGTATTTTGTCCTCCGCAATGAAATGGGGCAGGGGACTGTGGATCTGTCTCCATCCGTTCGCTTGTACCGTTAGTCACACGAAAGGGGCGCCGCCGGGGATTTTGTCCACTATGAAAAGATATCACATTGGGCCCCACCATCACAGGCGACACCAACCCTGCGAAATTGCTGTAACCACACACCTCCAGAACCCAATCGACCCATTCAAAGCTTTAAATAACTCCTACCTTCGCAGGCTTGCAGCTCTCTTGTAGGTCAATATTTACTGTACAATATTTACTGACAGTGAGCTGTGAAAATATAACACTGTGCAGACACGCATGCAACA
This sequence comes from Salmo trutta, assembly GCF_901001165.1. NCBI lineage: Eukaryota > Metazoa > Chordata > Actinopteri > Salmoniformes > Salmonidae > Salmo > Salmo trutta. Next base: position 4,026,124 of record NC_042964.1, on the reverse strand, counting down.
TTCAGCATACAGTGGAATTCACTATTTAACGCAAGACTGACTAAGAAATGTGCTAAAGGCCATCTTTTATCGTGTAAATGTAATTTTAATGGTAAAATTATTGAATGGGAAATTCTCTAACATTAATCAATAACTTTAAAATAAATATAACTTAAATATACACTGCTCAAAAAAATAAAGGGAACACTAAAATAACACATCCTAGATCTGAATGAATGAAATAATCTTATAAAATAATTTTTTTCTTTACATAGTTGAATGTGCTGACAACAAAATCACACAACAATAATCAATGGAAATACAATTTATCAACACATGGAGGTCTGGATTTGGAGTCACACTCAAAATTAAAGTGGAAAACCACACTACAGGCTGATCCAACTTTGATGTAATGTCCTTAAAACAAGTCAAAATGAGGATCAGTAGTGTGTGTGGCCTCCACGTGCCTTTATGACCTCCCTACAACGCCTGGGCATGCTCCTGATGAGGTGGCGGATGGTCTCCTGAGGGATCTCCTCCCAGACCTGGACTAAAGCATCCGCCAACTCCTGGACAGTCTGTGGTGCAACGTGGCGTTGGTGGATGAAGCGAGACATGATGTCCCAGATGTGCTCAATTGGATTCAGGTCTGGGGAACGGGCGGGCCAGTCCATAGCATCAATGCCTTCCTCTTGCAGGAACTGCTGACACACTCCAGCCACATGAGGTCTAGCATTGTCTTGCATTAGGAGGAACCCAGAGCCAACCGCACCAGCATAAGGGGTCTGAAGATCTCATCTTGGTACCTAATGGCAGTCAGGCTACCTCTGGCGAGCACATGGAGGGCTGTGCGGACCCCAAAGAAATGCCACCCCACACCATGACTGACCCACCGCCAAACCGGTCATGCTGGAGGATGTTGCAGGCAGCAGAACGTTCTCCACGGCGTCTCCAGACTCTGTCACGTCTGTCACGTGCTCAGTGTGAACCTGCTTTCATCTGTGAAGAGCACAGGGCGCCAGTGGCGAATTTGCCAATCTTGGTGTTCTCTGGCAAATGCCAAACGTCCTGCACGGTGTTGGGCTGTAAGCACAACCCCCATCTGTGGACGTCGGGCCCTCACACCACCCTCATGGAGTCTGTTTCTGACTGTTTGAGCAGACACATGCACATTTGTGGCCTGCTGGAGGTCATTTTGCAGGGCTCTGGCAGTGCTCCTCCTGCTCCTCCTTGCACAAAGGCGGAGGTAGCGGTCCTGCTGCTGGGTTGTTGCCCTCCTACGGCCTCCTCCACGTCTCCTGATGTACTGGCCTGTCTCCTGGTAGCGCCTCCATGCTCTGGACACTACGCTGACAGACACAGCAAACCTTCTTGCCACAGCTCGCATTGATATGCCATCCTGGATGAGCTGCACTACCTGAGCCACTTGTGTGGGTTGTAGACTCCGTCTCATGCTACCACTAAAGTGAAAGCACCGCCAGCATTCAAAAGTGACCAAAACATCAGCCAGGAAGCATAGGAACTGAGAATTGGTCTGTGGTCACCACCTGCAGAACCACTCCTTTATTGGGGGTGTCTTGCTAATTGCCTATAATTTCCACCTGTTGTCTTCCATTTGCACAACAGCATGTGAAATTTATTGCCAATCAGTGTTGCTTCCTAAGTGGACAGTTTGATTTCACAGAAGTGTGATTGACTTGGAGTTACATTGTGTTGTTTAAGTGTTCCCTTTATTTTTTTGAGCAGTGTACATTAACCTCTTCAATTAAAATAACATTATCATCTATAGAATGATATAACAAACAAAATAATTAAATCAGCAGCAGCTTTCTGAACTAAGTATACATACCAATGAGACAATAAGCAGCTGTAAAAGTGGAAACGGAAAATTGAAAACAAAATGGAAATGTAAGGGATTACCCCCCTGATTTGGACAAAATAACATGGCAACATATTGGCATAGCACGAATCATACACACGATTGAAATAACCACCCAAATCGGCCCATCTCCGGGCCAATCATATGGCAATTTTCCGATGGCAATTGCCAATTGTAACACCCCAAATTTCCTTTAGATGGCGAGCGTGCTCCACCTTGGTTTTTCATACAGCAAATGATACCCAATTCTTACCCAAGTCTCAGATTTTGATAAAATGATATTTTTTTTGAAAACGTAGTATCTTGTAAAAAAGTGGTTTCTGGACCGTTTTTCGAAATTTTTTCGATTGTTATGTCAATTACACATGTATAAGAGCTGTATGAACATGCTTCTGACGTTTTTTATTGATGTCGTTTTTTGGGTTGCTTTTGCTTGTGCGCAAGGCATATGATTTGTGCATTTTGAATATGATTTCATAGGAAAAAAGTGACATTTTTTTTTTTCATTTTTTTTGCAAAATGACATATCCAATGCTTTTTTTTGTCACTTGTGGAAGTATTGCAAGTGCCAAATTACAGCAAATATCCAAAAGATAGCTAGAGCTCTCCGCAGTGAATTTTCATATTGCAAATGTAACACAATTCAAGTCCCAAGTGTCAAATTTTGAAAAAATGACATATTTTTTGAAAACTTTTCAACCCTAAAAAAGTGGTTTCTGGACCGTTTTTCGAATTTTTTTTGATTTTTATGTCAATTACACATGTATAAGAGCTGTATGGACATACTTTTGACATATTTTATTGACATAATTTTTTGGGTTGTTTTTGCTTGTGCATAAGGCATTTGGAATATGTTTTGTGCATTTGGAATATGATTTCATAGGAAGTCAAAAGTGACATATTTGCTTGTGCATAAGGCATATGATTTGTGCATTTGGAATATGATTTCATAGGAAGTCAAAAGTCACATATTTATATTTTTTGCCAAATGCCATTAGAAATGTGCAAATTAAATGTCCAATTCTTTTTTTGTCAATTATACATGTATGAAAGTATTGAATGTGCCAAATCAGTATGTTTGTCCGTTTGCCATGTACGATCATAGGAAGTCGGTTTCCAAACCCAAAAGTCAGTGAACCATGTTCCAAATGGCATTTATACTGCCCAAATGATATATATCCCTATGTTGAGCCATCAATCAACGCAGATGGTCTACTTGTCATGTATGATGAGGGAGAAGTGGGACTCTGTTGCTTTTAACATTTTTAACGAATTTGACATGCTCAGAATGCATAATTGACTGGCCCGATGATCTCGGGATGGCCGTGCAGTGACTGTGGTTCCTCTCCATCGCTCGTTGTGTTGATTTCATCATGTCAACTTTGGTGATATTTTTTGCTGTTGAATCATCTTGCAAATGCGCGTTACATTTGCAATATTGCGCGTTACGTTTGCAATATGATTCAATGGGCATTTAGCATCACAAATTTAGGCATGCTCAAAAATACTGCAGAAATGCATTATTGACTGGTTCGATGAACTCGGGATGGCCGGGCAGTGACTGTGGTTCCTCTCCATTGCTCGTCACCCAGCAGTCAGCGTCCATCAGTCAATTAGATGTCATTTTGACACCAAACTGATAGCATCTGACACCAAATCCACTTTTTCCAACTCGTATAGAAGCCAACTATCACATATGTCAGAGAAGGCCCATAATTCACAGTGCTTTCAATTTTAACCATAAAAAAACCTAAAACACATAGTTACGTTATAGCTGCGGGTCCAGCTCTGACATTATGTGTAGGCCTATGTGAGGCGACCCCGAATCCCAAGTTTCGGCTCGATAGGTCATTCGGTGCCCGAGCAATGGCCTAATTGGTGCTGAAAATCCACTTTTTCAGGGCGTTACTACGGGGCCCCTGAATGAGCTATCGGACAGAGACATTGGGGTCCGTCTCTATGGGCCGAGGCGGTTTCAATGCACCTAGTCTTGCGACTCTGGGACATTTCTACATGTCGCCATGTCCGTGATATTCAAAATGAATTGAAAATATTGCAAATGTACGAGGCGGTTTCTCGGTCAGAGAACCTTCTAGAGCCCCATAAATCACCGTGCACTATCGACTTGAGCTCTAGAACAGGTTTCTAAAATTTCGGAGCTCTAGGTCTGACGGTTCTTGAATCGTTTGAACGAAAGTAACTATTGAAGGCGGTATAAGCCTCTAAGCCCCATACTATGTACCTATGGCCAAATTGTGTGTGTGTTTTTGTTTTTTTTGCAAAAAGAATAGACACACGTTGTCTTTGGGGTAGGCATATACAGAATCCTGAATATGAAGTCTCTACCTTAAGAATTGACTGAGAAACAGATGGTTGAGTTGCGTGATTTTCACTATCTGCAGGTGGCAATATGACAATAGCTCTTGGGTGTTTTTAACCACTTCCGGTTGTCACAGGAAGCTGTTGCTTCACACACGTTGTCTTTGGGGTAGAAATAAACAGAATCCTGAATAAGAAGTCTCTACCTTAAGAATTGACTGAGAAACAGATGGTTGAGTTGCATGATTTTCACTATGCGCACGTAATATGACAATAGCTCTTGGGTGTTTTTAACCACTTCCGGTTGTCACAGGAAGCTCTTGCTTCACACACGTTGTCGTTGGGGTAGACAGAAACAGAATCCTGAATAAGAAGTCTCTACCTTAAGAATTGACTGAGAAACAGATGGTTGAGTTGCGTGATTTTCACTATCTGCAGGTGGCAATATGACAATAGCTCTAGGCTATTTTAAACCACTTCCGGTTGTCACAGGAAGCTCTTGCTTCACACACGTTGTCTTTGGGGTAGACATAAACGGAATCCTGAATAAGAAGTCTCTACCTTAAGAATTGACTGAGAAACAGATGGTTGAGTTGCGTGATTTTCACTATGCGCACGTAATATGACAATAGCTCTTGGGTGATTTTAACCACTTCCGGTTGTCACAGGAAGCTCTTGCTTCACACACGTTGTCTTTGGGGTAGACATAAACGGAATCCTGAATAAGAAGTCTCTACCTTAAGAATTGACTGAGAAACAGACGGTTGAGTTGCGTGATTTTCACTATGCGCACGTAATATGACAATAGCTCTTGGGTGATTTTAACCACTTCCGGTTGTCACAGGAAGCTCTTGCTTCACACACGTTGTCTTTGGGGTAGACATAAACGGAATCCTGAATAAGAAGTCTCTACCTTAAGAATTGACTGAGAAACAGACGGTTGAGTTGCGTGATTTTCACTATGCGCACGTAATATGACAATAGCTCTTGGGTGATTTTAACCACTTCCGGTTGTCACAGGAAGCTCTTGCTTCACACACGTTGTCTTTGGGGTAGACATAAACGGAATCCTGAATAAGAAGTCTCTACCTTAAGAATTGACTGAGTAACAGATGGTTGAGTTGCGTGATTTTCACTATATGCAGGTTGTCCATATGACAATAGCTCTAGGCTGTTTTAACCACTTCCCGTTGTCACAGGAAGTTCTTACTCAACACACGTTGTCTTTGGGGTAGACATAAACAGAATCCTGAATAAGAAGTCTCTACCTTAAGAATTGACTGAGAAACAGATGGTTGAGTTGCGTGATTTTCACTATCTGCAGGTGGCAATATGACAATAGCTCTTGGGTGTTTTTAACCACTTCCGGTTGTCACAGGAAGCTGTTGCTTCACACACGTTGTCTTTGGGGTAGACATAAACAGAATCCTGAATAAGAAGTCTCTACCTTAAGAATTGACTGAGTAACAGATGGTTGAGTTGCGTGATTTTCACTATATGCAGGTTGTCCATATGACAATAGCTCTAGGCTGTTTTAACCACTTCCCGTTGTCACAGGAAGTTCTTACTCAACACACGTTGTCTTTGGGGTAGACATAAACAGAATCCTGAATAAGAAGTCTCTACCTTAAGAATTGACTGAGAAACAGATGGTTGAGTTGCGTGATTTTCACTATGCGCACGTAATATGACAATAGCTCTTGAGTGATTTTAACCACTTCCGGTTGTCACAGGAAGCTCTTGCTTCACACACGTTGTCTTTGGGGTAGACATAAACGGAATCCTGAATAAGAAGTCTCTACCTTAAGAATTGACTGAGAAACAGATGGTTGAGTTGCATGATTTTCACTATGCGCACGTAATATGACAATAGCACTTGGGTGATTTTAACCACTTCCGGTTGTCACAGGAAGCTCTTGCTTCACACACGTTGTCTTTGGGGTACACATAAACAGAATCATGAATAAGAAGTCTCTACCTTAAGAATTGACTGAGTAACAGATGGTTGAGTTGCGTGATTTTCACTATATGCAGGTTGACCAAATGACAATGGCTCTAGGCTGTTTTAACCACTTCCCGTTGTCACAGGAAGTTCTTACTCAACACACGTTGTCTTTGGGGTAGACATAAACAGAATCCTGAATAAGAAGTCTCTACCTTAAGAATTGACTGAGTAACAGATGGTTGAGTTGCGTGATTTTCACTATATGCAGGTTGACCATATGACAATAGCTCTTGGCTGTTTTTAACAACTTCCGGTTGTCACAGGAAGCTCTTACTTCACACACGTTGTCTTTGGGGTAGACATAAACAGAATCCTGAATAAGAAGTCTCTACCTTAAGAATTGACTGAGTAAAAGATGGTTGAGTTGCGTGATTTTCACTATCTGCAGGTGGCAATATGACAATAGCTCTTGGGTGTTTTTAACCACTTCCGGTTGTCACAGGAAGCTCTTGCTTCACACACGTTGTCTTTGGGGTAGACATAAACGGAATCCTGAATAAGAAGTCTCTACCTTAAGAATTGACTGAGAAACAGACGGTTGAGTTGCGTGATTTTCACTATGCGCACGTAATATGACAATAGCTCTTGGGTGATTTTAACCACTTCCGGTTGTCACAGGAAGCTCTTGCTTCACACACGTTGTCTTTGGGGTAGACATAAACGGAATCCTGAATAAGAAGTCTCTACCTTAAGAATTGACTGAGTAACAGATGGTTGAGTTGCGTGATTTTCACTATATGCAGGTTGTCCATATGACAATAGCTCTAGGCTGTTTTAACCACTTCCCGTTGTCACAGGAAGTTCTTACTCAACACACGTTGTCTTTGGGGTAGACATAAACAGAATCCTGAATAAGAAGTCTCTACCTTAAGAATTGACTGAGAAACAGATGGTTGAGTTGCGTGATTTTCACTATCTGCAGGTGGCAATATGACAATAGCTCTTGGGTGTTTTTAACCACTTCCGGTTGTCACAGGAAGCTGTTGCTTCACACACGTTGTCTTTGGGGTAGACATAAACAGAATCCTGAATAAGAAGTCTCTACCTTAAGAATTGACTGAGTAACAGATGGTTGAGTTGCGTGATTTTCACTATATGCAGGTTGTCCATATGACAATAGCTCTAGGCTGTTTTAACCACTTCCCGTTGTCACAGGAAGTTCTTACTCAACACACGTTGTCTTTGGGGTAGACATAAACAGAATCCTGAATAAGAAGTCTCTACCTTAAGAATTGACTGAGAAACAGATGGTTGAGTTGCGTGATTTTCACTATGCGCACGTAATATGACAATAGCTCTTGAGTGATTTTAACCACTTCCGGTTGTCACAGGAAGCTCTTGCTTCACACACGTTGTCTTTGGGGTAGACATAAACGGAATCCTGAATAAGAAGTCTCTACCTTAAGAATTGACTGAGAAACAGATGGTTGAGTTGCGTGATTTTCACTATGCGCACGTAATATGACAATAGCACTTGGGTGATTTTAACCACTTCCGGTTGTCACAGGAAGCTCTTGCTTCACACACGTTGTCTTTGGGGTACACATAAACAGAATCATGAATAAGAAGTCTCTACCTTAAGAATTGACTGAGTAACAGATGGTTGAGTTGCGTGATTTTCACTATATGCAGGTTGACCAAATGACAATGGCTCTAGGCTGTTTTAACCACTTCCCGTTGTCACAGGAAGTTCTTACTCAACACACGTTGTCTTTGGGGTAGACATAAACAGAATCCTGAATAAGAAGTCTCTACCTTAAGAATTGACTGAGTAACAGATGGTTGAGATGCGTGATTTTCACTATATGCAGGTTGACCATATGACAATAGCTCTTGGCTGTTTTTAACAACTTCCGGTTGTCACAGGAAGCTCTTACTTCACACACGTTGTCTTTGGGGTAGACATAAACAGAATCCTGAATAAGAAGTCTCTACCTTAAGAATTGACTGAGTAAAAGATGGTTGAGTTGCGTGATTTTCACTATCTGCAGGTGGCAATATGACAATAGCTCTTGGGTGTTTTTAACCACTTCCGGTTGTCACAGGAAGCTCTTGCTTCACACACGTTGTCTTTGGGGTAGACAGAAACAGAATCCTGAATAAGAAGTCTCTACCTTAAGAATTGACTGAGTAACAGATGGTTGAGTTGCGTGATTTTCACTATCTGCAGGTGGCAATATGACAATAGCTCTTGGGTGTTTTTAACCACTTCCGGTTGTCACAGGAAGCTGTTGCTTCACACACGTTGTCTTTGGGGTAGACATAAACAGAATCCTGAATAAGAAGTCTCTACCTTAAGAATTGACTGAGAAACAGATGGTTGAGTTGCGTGATTTTCACTATATGCAGGTTGACCATATGACAATAGCTCTAGGCTGTTTTAACCACTTCCCGTTGTCACAGGAAGCTATTGCTTCACACACGTTGTCCTTGGGGTACATATAAACAGAATCCTGAATAAGAAGTCTCTACCTTAAGAATTGACTGAGTAACAGATGGTTGAGTTGCGTGATTTTCACTATGCGCACGTAATATGACAATGGCTCTTGGGTGATTTTAACCACTTCCGGTTGTCACAGGAAGCTCTTGCTTCACACACGTTGTCCTTGGGGTACATATAAACAGAATCCTGAATAAGAAGTCTCTACCTTAAGAATTGACTGAGTAACAGATGGTTGAGTTGCGTGATTTTCACTATGCGCACGTAATATGACAATGGCTCTTGGGTGATTTTAACCACTTCCGGTTGTCACAGGAAGCTCTTGCTTCACACACGTTGTCCTTGGGGTACATATAAACAGAATCCTGAATAAGAAGTCTCTACCTTAAGAATTGACTGAGTAACAGATGGTTGAGTTGCGTGATTTTCACTATGCGCACGTAATATGACAATGGCTCTTGGGTGATTTTAACCACTTCCGGTTGTCACAGGAAGCTCTTGCTTCACACACGTTGTCTTTGGGGTACATATAAACAGAATCCTGAATAAGAAGTCTCTACCTTAAAAATTGACTGAGTAACAGATGGTTGAGTTGCGTGATTTTCACTATCTGCAGGTGGCAATATGACAATAGCTCTTGGGTGTTTTTAACCACTTCCGGTTGTCACAGGAAGCTGTTGCTTCACACACGTTGTCTTTGGGGTAGACATAAACAGAATCCTGAATAAGAAGTCTCTACCTTAAGAATTGACTGAGTAACAGATGGTTGAGTTGCGTGATTTTCACTATATGCAGGTTGTCCATATGACAATAGCTCTAGGCTGTTTTAACCACTTCCCGTTGTCACAGGAAGTTCTTACTCAACACACGTTGTCTTTGGGGTAGACATAAACAGAATCCTGAATAAGAAGTCTCTACCTTAAGAATTGACTGAGAAACAGATGGTTGAGTTGCGTGATTTTCACTATGCGCACGTAATATGACAATAGCTCTTGAGTGATTTTAACCACTTCCGGTTGTCACAGGAAGCTCTTGCTTCACACACGTTGTCTTTGGGGTAGACATAAACGGAATCCTGAATAAGAAGTCTCTACCTTAAGAATTGACTGAGAAACAGATGGTTGAGTTGCATGATTTTCACTATGCGCACGTAATATGACAATAGCACTTGGGTGATTTTAACCACTTCCGGTTGTCACAGGAAGCTCTTGCTTCACACACGTTGTCTTTGGGGTACACATAAACAGAATCATGAATAAGAAGTCTCTACCTTAAGAATTGACTGAGTAACAGATGGTTGAGTTGCGTGATTTTCACTATATGCAGGTTGACCAAATGACAATGGCTCTAGGCTGTTTTAACCACTTCCCGTTGTCACAGGAAGTTCTTACTCAACACACGTTGTCTTTGGGGTAGACATAAACAGAATCCTGAATAAGAAGTCTCTACCTTAAGAATTGACTGAGTAACAGATGGTTGAGTTGCGTGATTTTCACTATCTGCAGGTGGCAATATGACAATAGCTCTTGGGTGTTTTTAACCACTTCCGGTTGTCACAGGAAGCTGTTGCTTCACACACGTTGTCTTTGGGGTAGACATAAACAGAATCCTGAATAAGAAGTCTCTACCTTAAGAATTGACTGAGTAACAGATGGTTGAGTTGCGTGATTTTCACTATATGCAGGTTGTCCATATGACAATAGCTCTAGGCTGTTTTAACCACTTCCCGTTGTCACAGGAAGTTCTTACTCAACACACGTTGTCTTTGGGGTAGACATAAACAGAATCCTGAATAAGAAGTCTCTACCTTAAGAATTGACTGAGAAACAGATGGTTGAGTTGCGTGATTTTCACTATGCGCACGTAATATGACAATAGCTCTTGAGTGATTTTAACCACTTCCGGTTGTCACAGGAAGCTCTTGCTTCACACACGTTGTCTTTGGGGTAGACATAAACGGAATCCTGAATAAGAAGTCTCTACCTTAAGAATTGACTGAGAAACAGATGGTTGAGTTGCATGATTTTCACTATGCGCACGTAATATGACAATAGCACTTGGGTGATTTTAACCACTTCCGGTTGTCACAGGAAGCTCTTGCTTCACACACGTTGTCTTTGGGGTACACATAAACAGAATCATGAATAAGAAGTCTCTACCTTAAGAATTGACTGAGTAACAGATGGTTGAGTTGCGTGATTTTCACTATATGCAGGTTGACCAAATGACAATGGCTCTAGGCTGTTTTAACCACTTCCCGTTGTCACAGGAAGTTCTTACTCAACACACGTTGTCTTTGGGGTAGACATAAACAGAATCCTGAATAAGAAGTCTCTACCTTAAGAATTGACTGAGTAACAGATGGTTGAGTTGCGTGATTTTCACTATATGCAGGTTGACCATATGACAATAGCTCTTGGCTGTTTTTAACAACTTCCGGTTGTCACAGGAAGCTCTTACTTCACACACGTTGTCTTTGGGGTAGACATAAACAGAATCCTGAATAAGAAGTCTCTACCTTAAGAATTGACTGAGTAAAAGATGGTTGAGTTGCGTGATTTTCACTATCTGCAGGTGGCAATATGACAATAGCTCTTGGGTGTTTTTAACCACTTCCGGTTGTCACAGGAAGCTCTTGCTTCACACACGTTGTCTTTGGGGTAGACAGAAACAGAATCCTGAATAAGAAGTCTCTACCTTAAGAATTGACTGAGTAACAGATGGTTGAGTTGCGTGATTTTCACTATCTGCAGGTGGCAATATGACAATAGCTCTTGGGTGTTTTTAACCACTTCCGGTTGTCACAGGAAGCTGTTGCTTCACACACGTTGTCTTTGGGGTAGACATAAACAGAATCCTGAATAAGAAGTCTCTACCTTAAGAATTGACTGAGAAACAGATGGTTGAGTTGCGTGATTTTCACTATATGCAGGTTGACCATATGACAATAGCTCTAGGCTGTTTTAACCACTTCCCGTTGTCACAGGAAGCTATTGCTTCACACACGTTGTCCTTGGGGTACATATAAACAGAATCCTGAATAAGAAGTCTCTACCTTAAGAATTGACTGAGTAACAGATGGTTGAGTTGCGTGATTTTCACTATGCGCACGTAATATGACAATGGCTCTTGGGTGATTTTAACCACTTCCGGTTGTCACAGGAAGCTCTTGCTTCACACACGTTGTCTTTGGGGTACATATAAACAGAATCCTGAATAAGAAGTCTCTACCTTAAAAATTGACTGAGTAACAGATGGTTGAGTTGCGTGATTTTCACTATCTGCAGGTGGCAATATGACAATAGCTCTTGGGTGTTTTTAACCACTTCCGGTTGTCACAGGAAGCTGTTGCTTCACACACGTTGTCTTTGGGGTAGACATAAACAGAATCCTGAATAAGAAGTCTCTACCTTAAGAATTGACTGAGTAACAGATGGTTGAGTTGCGTGATTTTCACTATGCGCACTTAATATGACAATAGCTCTTGGGTGTTTTTAACCACTTCCAGTTGTCACAGGAACCTTAGAATCGACACAGGTAGACCTCACAGTAGCCTGATGGATTGTTGTAGAAGACAGGTTCATAAGGCATTCATAACCCACATAGGCTTCAGGTTGAATTTTGGAGAATAGTCTATGTGTTCCTATGGGGAGAGAAGTCATTGCACACAGTTTGATCTAAACACCTTCTTTTCACTGTGAAGGGTTAATGCCACAGGGTCAAGGTTGGCTTGCACAGATCGGGAGGACCTCAGGAACGCTCCTGGTTCCTCTCCATCGCTCGTTGTGTTGATTTCATCATGTCACCTTTGGTGACATTTTTTGCTGTTGAATCATATTGCAAATACACGGATGCGCATTTGCAATATGATTCAATTGGCATTTAGCATCACAACTTTGGCATGCTCAAAACCACTGCAGAAATGCATAATTGACTGTCCCGATGAACTGGGGATGGCCGTGCAGTGACTGTGGTTCCTCTCCATCGCTCGTTGTGTTGATTTCATCATGTCAACTTTGGTGATGTTTTTTGCTGTTGAATCATGTTGCAAATGCGCGTTACATTTGCAATATTCCATGTTACGTTTGCAATATGATTCAATGGGCATTTAGCATCACAAATGTGGCATGCTCAAAACCACTGCAGAAATGCATAATTGACTGTCCCGATGAACTGGGGATGGCCGTGCAGTGACTGTGGTTCCTCTCCATCGCTCGTTGTGTTGATTTCATCATGTCAACTTTGGTGATGTTTTTTGCTGTTGAATCATGTTGCAAATGCGCGTTACATTTGCAATATTCCATGTTACGTTTGCAATATGATTCAATGGGCATTTAGCATCACAAATGTGGCATGCTCAAAACCACTGCAGAAATGCATAATTGACTGTCCCGATGAACTGGGGATGGCCGTGCAGTGACTGTGGTTCCTCTCGATCGCTCGTTGTGTTGATTTCATCATGTCAACTTTGGTGATATTTTTTTCTGTTGAATCATGTTGCAAATGCGCGTTACATTTGCAATATTGCGTGTTACGTTTGCAATATGATGCAATGGGCATTTAGCATCACAACTTTGGCATGCTCAAAACCACTGCAGAAATGCATAATTGACTGTCCCGATGAACTGGTGATGGCCGGGCAGTGACTGTGGTTCCTCTCCATGGCTTGATGGTGACATGAGAGAAGTGGGATTGTCGTTTTTTAGCAATTTTTTTGAAAAATGTCCAAAATGACTAGGTGCGCCCCATACTGGATGGGCACTGATGGAAGGTGCTCACTACCCAACCGTGCACCCCTTGCACCACCCTAAAGGCATTTAAAACCATTCTAAAAAATTACTCCTGGTAACCCATTTCGGGTCACCATGTGCACTGATGCGCATTTGCAATATGATTCAATGGGCCTCAACATCACGAATTTGGCATGCTTAAAAACACTGCAGAAATGCAAAATTAACTGTCCCGATGAACTGGTGATGGCCGGGCAGTGACTGTGGTTCCTCTCCATGGCTTGATGGTGACATGAGAGAAGTGGGATTGTCGTTTTTTAGCAATTTTTTTGAAAAATGTCCAAAATGACTAGGGGCGCCCCATACTGGATGGGCACTGATGGAAGGTGCTCCCTACCCAACCGTGCACCCCTTGCACCCTCTAAAGGCATTTAAAAGCCTTCTAAAAAATTACTCCTGGTAACCCATTTCGGGTCACCATGTGCACTGATGCGCATTTGCAATATGATTCAATGGGCCTCAACATCACGAATTTGGCATGCTTAAAAACACTGCAGAAATGCAAAATTAACTGTCCCGATGAACTGGTGATGGCCGGGCAGTGACTGTGGTTCCTCTCCATGGCTTGATGGTGACATGAGAGAAGTGGGATTGTTGTTTTTTAGCAATTTTTTTTGAAAAATGTCCAAAATGACTAGGGGCGCCCCATACTGGATGGGCACTGATGGAAGGTGCTCCCTACCCAACCGTGCACCCCTTGCACCCTCTAAAGGCATTTAAAACCATTCTAAAAAATTACTCCTGGTAACCCATTTCGGGTCACCATGTGCACTGATGCGCATTTGCAATATGATTCAATGGGCCTCAACATCACGAATTTGGCATGCTCAAAAACACTAAAGATATGCAAAATTGACTGTCCCGATGAACTGGGGATGGCCGGGCAGTGACTGTGGTTCCTCTCAATGGCTTGATGGTGACATGAGAGAAGTGGGATTGTCGTTTTTTAGCAATTTTTTTGAAAAATGTCCAAAATGACTAGGGGCGCCCCATACTGGATGGGCACTGATGGAAGGTGCTCCCTACCCAACCGTGCACCCCTTGCACCCTCTAAAGGCATTTAAAACCCTTCTAAAAAATTACTCCTGGTAACCCATTTCGGGTCACCATGTGCACTGATGCGCATTTACAATATGATTCAATGGGCCTCAACATCACGAATTTGGCATGCTCAAAAACACTAAAGATATGCAAAATTGACTGTCCCGATGAACTGGGGATGGCCGGGCAGTGACTGTGGTTCCTCTCTATCGCTCATTGTGTTGATTTCATCATGTCAACTTTGGTGATATTTTTGCTGTTGAGTCATATTGCAAACGCACGTTACGTTTGCAATATAGCGCGTTACGTTTGCAATATGATTTAATGGGCATTTAGTATCACAAATGTGGCATGCTCAAAAATACTGCAGAAATGCATAATTGACTGGCCTGATGAACTGGGGATGGCCGGGCAGTGACTGTGGTTCCTCTCTGTCGCTCATTGTGTTGATTTCATCATGTCAACTTTGGTGATATTTTCTGCTGTTGAATCATATTGCAAACGCACGTTACGTTTGCAATATAGCGCGTTACGTTTGCAATATGATTTAATGGGCATTTAGCATCACAAATTTAGGCATGCTCAAAAATACTGCAGAAATGCATAATTGACTGGCCCGATGAACTCGGGATGGCCGGGCAGTGACTGTGGTTAATCTCCATTGCTCGTCACCCAGCAGTCAGCGTCCATCAGTCAATTAGTTGTCATTCTGACACCAAACTGATAGCATCTGACACCAAATCCACTTTTTCCAACTCGTATAGAAGCCAACTATCACATATGTCAGAGAAGGCCCATAATTCACAGTGCTTTCAATTTTAACCATAAAAAAACCTAAAACACATAGTTACGTTATAGCTGCGGGTCCAGTTCTGACATTATGTGTAGGCCTATGTGAGGCGACCCCGAATCCTAAGTTTCGGCTCGATAGGTCATTTGGTGCCCAAGCAATGGCCTTAATTGGTGCTGAAAATCCACTTTTTCAGGGCGTTACTACGGGGTCCCTGAATGAGCTATCGGACAGAGACATTGGGGTCCGTCTCTACGGGCCGAGGCGGTTTCAATGCACCTAGTCTTGCGACTCTGGGACATTTCTAAATGTCGCCATGTCCGTGATATTGAAAATGAATTGAAAATATTGCAAATGTACGAGGTGGTTTCTCGGTCAGAGAACCTTCTAGAGCCCCATAAATCACCGTGCACTATCGACTTGAGCTCTAGAACAGGTTTCTAAAATTTCGGAGCTCTAGGTCTGACGGTTCTTGAATCGTTTCAACAAAAGTAACTATTGAAGGCGGTATAAGACTCTAAGCCCCACACTATGTCCCTATGGCCAAATTGTGTGTGTGTGTTTTTGTTTTTTTTGCAAAAAGAATAGACACACGTTGTCTTTGGGGTAGGCATATACAGAATCCTCAATATGAAGTCTCTACCTAAAGAATTGGCTGGATGACATAGGGTTGAGTTGCGTGATTTTCACTATATGCTGGTTGACCATATGACAATAGCTCTTTGCTGTTTTTAACAACTTCCGGTTGTCACAGGAAGCTCTTACTCAACACATGTTGTCTTTGGGTTAGACATAAACAGAATCCTGAATATGAAGTCTCTACCTTAAGAATTGACTGAATAACAGATGGTTGAGTTGCGTGATTTTCACTATATGCCGGTTGACCATATGACAATAGCTCTTGGCTGTTTTTAACAACTTCCGGTTGTCACAGGAAGCTCTTGCTTCACACACGTTGTCTTTGGGGTAGACATAAACAGAATCCTGAATATGAAGTCTCTACCTTAAGAATTGACTGAATGACAGATGGTTGAGTTGCGTGATTTTCACTATCTGCAGGTTGCTTATATGACAATAGCTCTAGGGTGATTTTAACATTTTCCGGTTGCTCCAGGAACCTTAGAATCGACACAGGTAGACCTCACAGTAGCCTGATGGATTGTTATAGAAGACAGGTTCATAAGGCATTCATAACCCACATAGACTTCAGGTTGAATTTAGGAGAATTGTCAATGTATTCCTATGGGGAGAGAAGTCATTGCACACAGTTTGATCTAAACACCTTCTTTTCACTGTGAAGGGTTAATGCCACAGGGTCAAGGTTAGGCTTGCACAGATCGGGAGGACCTCAGGAACGCTCCTGAGGTTGAATTGTGCTTCTAACCCTAATGGTTCTCTCACTGTCACCCATAAGCACTTGACATATTGGTGCAGGCCTCATTTTGGGCCTAGTTTTCTCACGGTCGCTGCGCTCATACCGAGCAAGCTACGGTCAAGCGGGGCGTCTCATTGAACTCGTCTCAGCCTAGAGATAATGGTAATGCCATTGCAGGCTCTTTGTGTCTTTAAGCACCGCTCTGTGTCACTCCGTCCTTGCTGTGTGTGTGTTTTGAGAGAGCTTTTCTTTGACATCTGATGGGATAAATGACTGATTTACAGTTCATGAGGGTTGCCTAGTCACACATATGAAGTTGTGGAAAGATCTGACCTTTTTAACCCTTCAAAGCAGCCCCTATGACACCATTTTAAGGCATTTCTGGTTGACACAGGAATCTGAACGTTAGGCTCTTATAGAATATTGAGTTTTAAGTGTTTCTGTTAAGAACTGACTTATTTACAGAGGGTTGAACAAGTGTGTGTTGTTTCAGAAAATCACAGAAAATCACAGAAATCTCGCAGAGCTCCGAAACCTGCCTTAACGGACTCATCTGAACACGCTGCAACTGGATATGTAACTTTTTTGAAAAAAAAACCTCTTGTTGTTGAATATCACCAATGTGTCATTGTACAATTTCTCTGAAATGAACATTGGTAAATGCATGGTTCCTTTTCTCCTGACACCGTAGGCTCATGTAGTTTGATGTGAAGTGGTCAAATCAGCACTCTATTTTCCTGTTTGACTTTCAATCCCAGAAAAATAGCCTTAACTCGAAAAGCGTCGAGGCCTCGACTCCATCCTGTTCGGGGCCAACTGCCCATTATGCCAAACCCACGCAGACCGAGTTTCGTCTTCGAATTGTCTTCGGTTTAGGAGAAAAAGCCGTGTCGCATTTGGTGATATATGTTACATTTGCAATATGATTCCATACGCCCTCTCGTGGAATAATCCGGGACTGCAAGAAAATGACCAAAATTTGAAAATTTAATTAAACGGAAACCGAAGGTCCGAGAGACTCCGTTCGATGACTTCCTGGAAGATCCGGCCCCCGCGATCGGCCCGACGCCGTCCGCGGATTTATCGGACGTGGTCGGACGTCTAGTAAGGGAGGGTACATTTGCAACATGGACTTTCTCACTAACCATACGGATGGCGCACGCGACGTCCCTTCTGTATGTAAAGGCCTGATGGTGGCGCTAGAGGAAAGGTCAAGTGGTCATCAAATCAACAGGTTTCTTCCACTTGGGGTCTTGATTGCCATAAAATTTGTTGTGCACAATCCAGCCGTTACTTTGAGATATATCTTGTTTTCAGCCTGTGGGCATCATGTGTGTTGTGATCCAGTATCCATAGCCATGCCATTTAACAGTTATCACTGGCCCTTGCTCAGCCTTACTCACCAAGAGCCCAGCGCCGAGCCTTCTTGCTAGCAAAGTCACCGATCAAGTCTTTGAAGTCCAGCTTTCTAGCTAACTGACTTTCAATGGACAGCATGGCAAGACTGCAAAGCCTGTCTTGGGACATAGTGGACCTCAAATAGTTGTTTATCAGTTTTAGCTTATTGAAAGGTCTCTCGCCACAAGCAACAGTCACAGGCAGTGTGCAAAATATACGTAAAGCAATGCACACTTCTCCAAAAATGCTTTGCAGCTGCATCTTACAAACTGCATTCAGGAGACCAAGAGGGGACAAGTTAGGGGGGGAAATGGCAGCATATACAGTGTTCAGGTGTCTTACTTCATTTTGAAACTCAGGTGTAAGATCTCTGGAATACTTCATGATCAGTGGTTGGCACACAGAAGGGACTTTATCCTCACTAATCTGCCCAACTTTCAGAACAGCAGAAAATTATTCTGCAATTTTTTGCAGTGGTGTGGAACCTAGTGTCCAAGTCACTTGTGATGTTGCGGCTGTGTTCCATGATAAATTGAGGTGCAACATCCATTTTGCGTAGCAATCAGTGTTTCCTCAGACAGGAGAGACTCCCATCCATCTCTAAGAGCCTGCATCTCTTCCTTTAAGGCTCTGATATTGGCTGCCTCTGTGTCAAGTGAGATTTTTCCTAACTGGAGAATCACATTCCTGTCCGCAATGCATTGCAGTACCTGCAATTATGCCAACTGACATGTCATTCAACACAATGCTGCTCACCTCCTTCAGTTGGGAGTAGGGCTGGTTCAGGGGTATGGGGATGGAGAGACAGGGCTGGTTCAGGGGTATGGGGATGGGGAGACAGGGCTGGTTCAGGGGTATGGGGATGGGGAGACAGGCCTGGTTCAGGGGTATGGGGATGGGGAGACAGGGCTGCTGAGCCTGAAGCTGCATCTATTGGGCCTGGCACCAGGCAGGGGCAGGGGACAACTGATTTAGCATGAATAGCTTGCTAATAGTTTGCCTGCATTGATTGATTAAATGTCAGCTAAAATAGGAGCGAAATGTAAACACTCAGAATTTTCTGTGAAGATATTAAATGTTAGGGGAGCAAAAGTAGCCTATTTCACTACGGACTAAAGCTAACAGGTTAATTTCCATCACTCACGGACTACACTCACCTTCCTTTGTGAAAAATTGGGTGACATACTGTCGCCCTTTCTTTTCTCTCTCCTGTCTTTCTTTTCGTTTTAGGAAGTCAGATTTTTCTTTAGGAAGCTGAGACATGATGACCCACCGACACTCCTCACTCGCAATTCACTGCTAGCAAGTACCGTTCGCGCCTGGTTTGGGGGCAGGACCGAACCATTTCATGTAGATGGAGGGCTTGGACAATACAGAGACTCTCTGGATGTTTTACTTTTTGCCAAAAACAAGAAAATAAAAAGAAACCGTTAGTTTTATTAGTGCCTTGTAAATAACATATTATATTAGTAATGATCGGTTATTAATTTAATATTGGGAGAGAAAAAAATGCCACAATGATCACATGCGATATCTCAGACAGGACTGGGACAATTTTGACGAAACATGGGTGAATGGACCACTGAAGGAGCTATGGTAATTAACAGAAAATGTGTTAGTCACACGATATCTCAATTGGCCCCAAGTTGGGAGAGAGGACTCGCTGCTTCATTCGTGGGAGACGATATGTTTTACGATTGTCATTTGATTTGATTTTGATTTGCTGTTCGTTAAGTTTTATCAAATATTCTCAGAGGTCACCCATCAACATCTAATAGAGTAGAAACCCTCTCACAGCTTACCTTTCAACAATCTCAATTTGACGGAAATGTATGATATCTCATTTCAACTTCCCTCTGGCCTGTCTCTCCCTGTTTATAACACCCATTGTGATCATTGCAAATAAGGTAGCCAAGTAAAGGCTCTTTTTTAAAAGCAGTCTTTAACAATAATTATGCTCATTATCTCCTTCAGCCTTCTCAGGGAAGGGCATACTGACATATTTCACTCTGGTCCCAGTGGGGTACATTGTAATCACCTGAATACAACACGGGAGCCATTGGCACTGAAGGGTCTCGAATACAGAGCATGCTAATGTCTCAAAAGAACCGCTATTGACATTGTACCTCCTCTGCGAGAGTCTATTGGAGATGGGGGGGGAACGGAAAGGATGCATGAAGAATGAAAATGCTAATATAGGTACCATTGACTTGCATTGGATTTGTGACATAAATGCTGAAAGGTTAGCATTTGAAACAGTGGACAGGTAAACAAAACCAAAGCATAGGTTGCTGTCATACCTGGTCCACAAACTGCTTACAGGGTAAGAAAACCAATATGTAGTTTTATTTGGGTTAACTATCCAATTAACAATGGGGGAAGGGGGATTCTTTAAAAAAAATAATCACCTAATAGCAGGAACAGCACCATCTAGTGGTCAGAACCTAGTAATATCAGGATGTAGGATGGGACATAAACCCAAACATCTAAATTACTAATTTCTCTGAACAGGGGAACAAAAAAGCATCACCAAATACACTGAGAATACATAGGATGAAGAAACAATACTCTAAGCCGCAGCTCCATACTACTTGTAAAACATAGAGAACTGATACTGTATACTCGTTGTTGAGGTGGGATTGGAGTGGAGTGTGGGGGATGCGTGGATGGCTTTTGACTACTTATTTGGATTCCTCATGTCTTACTCATTGTTAGAAAAATGTTTGGTCCAAATTGGATGTTGGGTACTAAAATTATTGAATATTATATGAACCCTATAACTGAAAATGGCCAATTTGGGTGCAATCAATTAGCTTAATTTTCTCAGATCTTATTATTTTTCAACAAATAATGTTAATTTTGTTTCCAACAACAGAAACGTTTTCAGAACAATCTGAGATGGTGGGTGTGGAAATCCTCTTTATTCTGCTTTTTGAGGTGGAACGACCCACGATTTAATGAAACAAAGTGTGCAAGTACGAACTTTGGGAGAAGGGCATAGAATCAGGATGCAGCCAATGACATGTGGTGAGGACTGGATATGTCCATTTAACTCTTTTTTTTCTCTCTCTCCTTTTTTTAGACAGTGGTATTAAAAATACTGAGATCAGGAACTATTTGAGATCTCATACAGTGAGGGGAAAAAAGTATTTGATCCCCTGATGATGTTGTACGTTTGCCAACTGACAAAGAAATGATCAGTCTATAATTGTAATGG
Organism: Salmo trutta; assembly: GCF_901001165.1. NCBI lineage: Eukaryota > Metazoa > Chordata > Actinopteri > Salmoniformes > Salmonidae > Salmo > Salmo trutta. Next base: position 4,004,891 of record NC_042964.1, on the reverse strand, counting down.
TAGGTTTATTTGAACAGTGAGAGACAGAATAACATTTTTTTTTAATCCAGAAAAACGCATGTCAAAAATGTTATAAATTGATTCGCATTTTAATGAGGGAAATAAGTATTTGACCCCTCTGCAAAACATGACTTAGTACTTGGTGGCAAAACCCTTGTTGGCAATCACAGAGGTCAGACGTTTCTTGTAGTTGGCCACCAGGTTTGCACACATCTCAGGAGGGATTTTGTCCCACTCCTCTTTGCAGATCTTCTCCAAGACATTAAGGTTTCGAGGCTGACGTTTGGCAACTCGAACCTTCAGCACCCTCCACAGATATTCTATGGGATTAAGGTCTGGAGACTGGCTAGGCCACTCGAGGACCTTAATGTGCTTCTTCTTGAGCCACTCCTTTGTTGCCTTGGCCGTGTGTTTTGGGTCATTGTCATGCTGGAATACCCATCCACGACCCATTTTCAATGCCCTGGCTGAGGGAAGGAGGTCAAGATTTGACGGTACATGGCCCCGTCCATCGTCCCTTTGATGCGATGAAGTTGTCCTGTCCCCTTAGCAGAAAAACTCCCCCAAAGCATGTTTCCACCTCCATGTTTGACGGTGGGGATGGTGTTCTTGGGGTCATAGGCAGCATTCCTCCTCCTCCAAACACGGCGAGTTGAGTTGATGCCAAAGAGCTCCATTTTGGTCTCATCTGACCACAACACTTTCACCCAGTTGTCCTCTGAATCATTCAGATGTTCATTGGCAAACTTCAGACGGGCATGTATATGTGCTTTCTTGAGCAAGGGGACCTTGCGGGCTCTGCAGGATTTCAGTCCTTCACGGTGTAGTGTGTTACAAATTGTTTTCTTGGTGACTATGGTCCCAGATGCCTAGCGATCATTGACAAGATCCTCCCGTGTAGTTCTGGACTGATTCCTCATCGTTCTCATGATCATTACAACTCCACGAGGTGAGATCTTGCATGGAGCCCCAGGCCGAGGGAGATTGACAGTTCTTTTGTGTTTCTTCCATTTGCAAATAATCACACCAACTGTTGTCACCTTCTCACCAAGCTGCTTGGCGATGGTCTTGTAGCCCATTCCAGCCTTGTGTAGGTCTACAATCTTGTCCCTGACATCCTTGGACAGCTCTTTGGTCTTGGCCCTGGTGGAGAGTTTGGAATCTGATTGATTGATTGCTTCTATGGACAGGTGTCTTTTATACAGGTAACAAACTGAGATTAGGAGCACTCCCTTTAAGAGTGTGCTCTAATCTCAGCTCGTTACCTGTATAAAAGACACCTGGGAGCCAGAAATCTTTCTGTTTGAGAGGGGGTCAAATACTTATTTCCCTCATTAAAATGCAAATCAATTTATAACATTTTTGACATGCGTTTTTCTGGATTTTTTTGTTGTTATTCTGTCTCTCACTGTTCAAATAAACCTACCATTAAAATTATAGACTGATCATTTCTTTGTCAGTGGGCAAACGTACAAAATCAGCAGGGGATCAAATACTTTTTTCCCTCACTGTATTGTAGACTTCGATGAACGAGGTCTGAGCATATCGCTAGCAAACCATGTGACATAGACCTTTCCTGCAGTCAATGACCAAAAACGCCCTCTTTGTCCTCATGGGTGGAACGTTATTCATATTTTTCACAATTTCATAATTGATAACATAATTTTTTTTAAACACGTATGGTGTTTCTATGTCAAACCGTTTTGTTATATTTCAGTCTTCTGTGAAGTATATAAAGTGTAAAATTGGGATGCAAATTGAATACATTTCACCTCTATATATGACATGGTACAGGTGTCTTCTTTTTTTAAGCCCATAACCATGTGTGTGAGGTATATACTTTTGTTTCAAAGTAAATTTGCTTAAGACTACCCAGAAACGCTCTGTGTGACCCTGATTTAGCCCACTGCAGTTTAATCCAATTGTTAGATGCTACCCCCCCCCCCAATAAAAATCTAACAGACTCCATGTTGTGTTTTTGCTTTGCATTTCACACAAGCATTTCGCTACACCCACTAAATATGTGTACAGTATGTTACCAATAAAAGATAATTTTGACCTATTTGTCCTAGCTAATCAGCCTTACAGTATGGGCGCCATGCTGCCAGAGACCGGAAGTATTTCGGAGCGTGTGACTTTGATTTGAAGAGGGGGGGTGTAGCATCTAACAATTGGATTTAATACTTTATGGGGAACTGCTCGGTGATGTAAGGGTTGCCAATTTAATAATAACAGTCTACCGTCTATGGATATCTTCCAACGTGGGACACTTGCTGCTTAACAGGTACAGTTAAATCAAATGCTTTCCCAATGTTGTTAAGAGGAAATGGTAGTTATAATAACTGTACATACTTACAATGCATTCAGAAAGTATTCAGACCCCTTGACTTTTTCACATTTTGTTAAGATACAGCCTTGTTCTAAACTGGATTAAATTGTTTTTCCCCCTCATCAATCTACACACAATACCCCATAAGGACATCACAATACCACAAAATGACAATGCAGAAACCAGGCTTTTAGACATTTTTGCAAGTAAAATTAATTAACTGATATCACATTTACATAAGTATTCAGACCCTTTACTCAGTACTTTGTTGAAGCACCTTAGGCAGCGATTACAACCTCGAGTCTTGGATATGACGCTACAAGCTTGGCACACCTGTATTTGGGGAGTTTCTCCCATTCTTATCTGCAAATCCTCAAGCTCTGTCAGGTGTTTTTATACATTTAAAAATATATATTTCACCTTTATTTAACCAGGTAACAAGTTCTCCTTTACAACTGCGACCTGGCCAAGATTTTTTATTTATTTTACCTTTTATTTATAAAGCAAAGCAGTGCGACAAAAACAACAACACAGAGTTACACATGGGATAAACAAACATACAGTCAAAAACACAATAGAAAAATCTATGTACAGTGACAGGTTGGATGGGGAGCGTGGCTGCACAGCTATTTTCAGGTCTCTCAAGAGATGTTAGATCGGGTTCAGGTCCGGGCACTGGCTGGGCCACTCAAGGACATTCAGAGACTTGTCCCGAAGCCAGGGTCGTTGTCCTGTTGTAAGCTGAACCTTCGGCCCTGTCTGAGGTCCTGAGCACTCTGGAGCAGGTTTTCGTCAAGGATCTCTCTGTACTTTGCTCTGTTCCTTGATCTTGAGTAGTCTCCCAGGCGTGACGCTTGGCATTCAGGCCAAAGAGTTCAAACTTGGTTTCATCAGACCAGAGAATCTTGCGGTGGCTTCCGTCTGGCCACTTTACCATAAAGGCCTGATTGGTGGAGTGCTGCAGAGATGGTTGTCCTTCTGGAAAGTTCTACCATCTCCACCGAGGAACTCTGGAGCTGTCAGAGTGACCATCAGGTTCTTGGTTACCTCCCTGACCAAGGCCCTTCTCCCCGATTGTTCATTTTGGCCGGGCGGCCAGCTCTAGGAAGAGTCTTGGTGGTTCCAAACTTCTACCATTTAAGAATGATGGATGCCACTGAGTTCTTGGGGACATTTTTTGGTACCCTTCCCCAGATCTATGCCTCGACACAATCCTGTCTCGGAGCTCTACGGACAGTTCCTTTTACCTCATGGCTTGGTTTTTGCTCTGACATGCACTGTCAACTGTGGGACCTTATATAGACAGGAGTGTGCCTTTCCAAATCATGTTCAATCAATTGAATTGAACACAGGTGGACTCCAAGTTGTAGAAACATCTCAAAGATGATCAATGGAAACAGGATACACCTGAGCTAAATTTTGAGTCTTATACCAAAGTGTCTGAATACTTAAATAAATAGCAATACCTTATTTATGTATTTATTTTTTAATACATTTGCAAACATTTTCTAAACCTGTTTTTCGCTTTGTTTTTATGGGGTATTGTGTGTAGATTGATGATGATTTTTTTATTTTATCGATTTTAGAAAAAGACTAAGGCAACAATGTGGAAAAAGTCCAGTGGTCTGAATACTTTCCGAATGCACTGTACATTTGAGTCATTTAGCAGACACTCTTATCCAGAGCGACTTAAAGGAGCAATTAGGGTGAAGTGCCTTGCTCAAGGGCACATCCACAGATTTTTTTCACCAAGTCGGCTCGGGGATTCGAACCAGTGACCAATGCTCTTAAATGCTAGGCTACCTAATGTCCATATTTATATACTTGCGGGGTTAACTTTTTGAGTGTAATCAGAGAGGGTCATGGGTAAAAGTAGTTGAGTGGAAACCTTGATTTGACTCCTCCAACAACAAGCAGTTTGGTGGAAACCTTGATTTGACTCCTCCAATGACGAGCAGTTGGGCGGAAACCTTGATTTGACTCCTCCAATGACGAGCAGTTGGGCGGAAACCTTGATTTGACTCCTCCAATGACGAGCAGTTGGGCGGAAACCTTGATTTGACTCCTCCAATGACGAGCAATTGGGTGGAAACCTTGATTTGACTCATCCAATGACGTTCCTGATCACTGATGAATAAGCTACCACGAGGATAGACGAGAGGAAGACACATGGCCCGGTTAGAATCCTTCACAAATACATCTATCCTTTCTTGTCTCCTTGAGGTAATCACAGATCTGTGAGGGGGGAGGGGGGGGGGGGGAGTAGGTTACCACTACCACTATCACTTTCTAAAATAAATACAACTAACCTGTGACTATTTCAAGGAAGGAAGGAAGGAAGCATTTTGAAAAACAATTGAACAGGGAATGTATTTTTTTTTCATGCGGTCAGATTTTCTTCCATCTTCCTATCAGCCCTTTTTTTTATGTCCTTTTAAACTATTTGAGACTATAGTACAATTTGAATACTTTTAAAACAATGTTCACCAACCCTAGTCCTCCAGTACCCCCAACAGTACAAATTATAGTTGTTGCCCTGGACACAAACACCTCATTCAGCTCATTTGAGGGCCTGATGATTAGTTGACAAGTTGAATCGTGTGTGTGCTTGTCCAGGGATAAAATAAAAATGTGTACTGTTTGGGGTGCTGGAGGACCAGGGTTGGGGAAACACTGCTTTAAAACACTCTTTTCTCCCTTCCATGAAGTAATCCCAGATTGAATACAAATTGATAGGTGTAAACATAACCAATGCAGCCATGTCAGATCAGGGATTTTTAAGGAAAGCAGTAAGGAGAAATGCATTCTTAAATTATTCGAACGAGGCCATTGTGTAACATAATTCACTCTGTTATAGCTGTGTCAGTGGAACTTTTGATGTAATTTGAAATTGTCATTCACTGCAACAAAGCAACGTGCAGGACTTTGGCGAATTACCATCAGGTTGCATTACCTAAATAAAACACTGAGTACTCAAATGAATTCTGATGTAAATGCAGACGAGGCTTATATTATGTAGGCCTGCTTGACAACCGTCTTGAGAACATGAAAATGCACAGGGTGATGCTGATACTCAGATTTGTCACTTTAAAATGTGTCAATTGTGCTGTTGGTGCTGTCATTCTGTTACCAAACTTTGCATCTGCACTATTTTTCAAGTAAATGTGTTTCTGCCAAATGTTCAGTGGAAATTGTTAAAGGTTCAATGCAGCCATTTTTATCTCAATATCAAATCATTTCTCGGTAACAATTAAATACCTTACTGTGATTGTTTTTTAAATTAAAATGGTCAAAAATAAACAAATAGCTTCTTAGTAAAGCGCAATTTCTCAAGCGAGAATTTTGCTAGAACTGTCTGGGAGTGGTCTGAGTGGGGAGGAGAAAACTGAAAATTAGCTGTTATTGGCAGAGAGGTTTGGAACTCTCTTTCTTATTGGACTACTAACTCATTTACCGACAGGTGATGTCACCAGGCAGGCAAAAACTCAACCCTACCAACAGACTCAAGCAGCTCTTACACTAAAAGGGCATTATCATAATTTTCACAGTATTATTCCAACCTCATAGTCTGGAAATGTATATGAAACACAGGTAAATCATGTTTTGGACTGCCCTGGGCCTTTAAAAGTCGTCTGTGTGGATAGAGTTGTATGGTATGTTTAACTTTGCAATCACTGGTTTTTGATTGGCATACATTTTAAAGTGAAAAATCTGAGTCCTTATCATTCTGTGTTGGAATTGCCCATCACTAAAAGATTCTTAGTAGTCCTATATATTCTGTCTTTCATAGCTGATCTAGGATCGTGTTTCACGTCCTTAGCCCTGACTTTAACCATTGCACAGATAAACAACAAAACAGGCCTTGGACCTGTTGTTTGGGGGCAATAACCTATTATAGGCTATGTAGGTTTACACACACAGTATAGTTGTCATTTTTGAAATACCATTTTTGAAGATGCCCAACGTAGGTCTATCCACTATTCAACGTGTAGATCTTTTGAAAGCGTGACATCTACTTGTACTGGGGTAATGCTTATGCTTATGTACACCTTGTTATGAATAACATGGCTAAAATGCTGTGGGGAAAGCAGTAGGCGAAATGTCTACACGCGCTTAGTAAGTACAAAGCGCAGAGGAAGACCTCGTGCTCTCTGTCAGAACTCTGGTTCGCTGTCCTTGGTGCTGAAAGCTGTGGGGCTGAATGCCGATTTCTGGATTTCTTCGTGCGGTGTGCATGGAAATACGATAGCAATGCCTCTTAATCCACACACTATTTTGCGTTGGTGCAACATATTGGCTTTTATAATGTGCAATAAAGATCTGTAGGATATAGCATTTTAATATCGTAGACCTATGGCACACGGAGTAGACTAGGCTATATTGATTTTACTTCACAGCTTTTCAAGTTAACAGTTTAGATGCCTCAACGAATAACGTAAAGTTGAGAGGGGCATTAGTTTATAGCCTACTTCATTCAATTGAAAATACGTTCCCACGTGTTGGAAATGTGTCCTTACATGATCGACTCTTTCAATAGGTAAAAGGATTTTACTGTAACCTATAAAACGGCAAGATTCTAACGCATATTTTTCTGTTCAATCCACGACAAATTAATGATCAAGCAAGACATTTTGTCATTCCTGCGTGCCAGATAGTATGTTATTATGTGGCAAGTCAGTATTGTCAGACATCAAATTCCATATTAAGGAAGAACAAAAAAAACGTGATATTTTTGAATGGCATCAAATAGAACCAATAGAAACCCGACGAGAACGCGTTATAGCCAATTACATTCAGGCACCTCGATGCATCACGGTGGACGGAGCTACTCCGGGTATACTTCCGCGTGCATGCGTGCTCGTGTGTGTAGGTTGAATGGATGAAACGGCGACAGCGGAGAGGTATAGCGTTGCTGTGATACGGCCCTATATATTTGCTGACAGGACTATCTTCCTTTTAAAGACAACCTCCTCCTTACATTGGTTTTCACTTAGTGATGTCGCGTATTTATGTGGTGAACCTGTAAAGAGCAAGACAGGCAGAAGCCAGCTTTTTTAATGATTTGATTCATTTTTATTTCTTCAGTTATTTTGAGTTTATTTAATCCATTGGCTGAAAGGGACTCATTTCTGTATTTTGGTTAAATAAATATTTGATTTAATCATTTTATCTTGTTTATGTGTTGATTTCTGTTTCCAAGTTTGAACTAAGAGAAAGGCCGAATTCATCTTTTTATAGCCTGTTTGCAAGTGTCTTCTTCATTCTCTATTTTTAAAGAGATTGTTTGGCTAAGGACGTCCGTAACTTTCATTTGTAGAAACGGTAAGACATTTATTCATTATTAGCCTATGTGAAATCGATATTTTGTGACTTACATTTACATTTAAGTCATTTCCAAGTTGTATAACAATATGATTGTAGGCTATTGTTTGATATCGTAGCATGAGGACCATAGTCAAATGTTACATTTTGTTGTGGTCTATTTTGTTTTTCCAGAGATGAATTGTGTAGAATTGCGGTACATAAATATGAATGTCTCGATTAGATCGATCCCATCTGCGCCTAGATTATTTGCTACCCATGTCAAGCTACATTCTCTGTGTGTGTGTGTGTCAGGTGAACGCGAATCTTTGGGTTTCGCATGTCTTATTGGTAACCAAGCCACGAGTGTGAATACTACAATATGCATTTGATAGGCTATAGGCAGCGCGTTGTCTTCAATAGTATTGGTTTAACTGGCTATATATTCTGTAGTCTTCTTTTCTATGCAATGGGAGTGACACATTTACTGATAAGTAAGCCGGTCTCTGCATATGGATGGTTATTTTGCTTATTACCAGTTTACATGATTAGGGTCGCAATCCCAGACCCTATCCTACTTAACTGGGATAGGTTATGGTCTAAACTGCACGACAAAAAAAGTGCCATAGTTTTTTGGGGGGCGATCAACTACGGATTGGTGGTAGGTCTTGGCTGCTTTATCGATTTAAAACTTGGTGCATTCATCTCTAAATACACTAATTGATAAATGCAACTTATGCACTGACTCGTTTGCCAATACGATTGGATTGGCTATTTTAAACAGGTCCTGGAATGAATTTAAGAATCGATGATGTAGGTCTAAGGTGTGAAACATTTTTGCTTGCGAATTCACGTCTGATTTGCAGTTAAATCCAGACTACCTGAGACTAGCCTATGCGCCACGAAGACCCACATTCAGGTGGATGTCAACCAAAGGAGGCTGCTTGAGGGGAGGTTCGCTTGGAACGGAGAGAATGGAATGGTTTCCATGTGTTTTGATGTATTTCATATCATTCCACTCCAGCCATTACAACGAAGCGGTCCTCCCCAATTAAGGTGCCACCATCGTTCTGTGATGTCTTCAAAAAAAGGTTGTAAATCAGAGGCAGTGGTGGGACTTTCAAGGGCTTTATCCATTTAAAAGTATCCCAATCCTTTCACCTGCACCCTGCTTTAAATGACCAATCTGAGATTGATACATCAATTTTAACTTTTAAATTAATTATATAGCCATAGATTATTTAATAATATAATTTATACATTCCCATTAGATCAACTGTGGTACCGCATCAGAACCCAAAATAAGTCATTTTTGTTACTATTGTTTGTAAACAAACACTATAGCCTCCTTTCATGGTTAAAACTATATTTTTTATATCATGGAGGGTCAGTCTTTTTGTATCCATTGATCTGTCTAAGCATTTGAGACTGTTTATCCAGGCCCATTCGTCAGCTGTTAACCAAAACAGTGGCGGGAATGGACTTTGTTGTTTGCTACTGCAGATTTCCCCTTCAATTAGTCAAACTGGAGGAACTACAACTTGTACAAAAAAATACAAAAAAACATGAGGGCAAAAATAAACACTGCATTGCACTAGGCTACAGGGTCTTCATTTTGATTCATGAATAGCTCATTTTTCTTTTACTGGATGAGCCATGGTCTGTGCACCTGATGCAAATGAACATGTGCCTCCCTTCTATTTGGGTTGGTTGACAAGTGGTAGAAGGATAACTGCTTATTGGCTGCCTCTCCTGTCGCTTTATTTAGGCTAGTTAACCTTCCCGCCACTCACCAACCACTCTCTCCACCAAGACAAACTTTAGAGAAGGACCGGTCGTTAGTTTGCATGGACTTTCGTCAATTATACAAATTGTTATAAACTGTATTTATTACCCAAGGTAAGAATTGTAAATTAATATTTGACTGTATCCAACGAAGAAGCCAAAACCGTATAAAGGGAGTAAAGAAAAATGGCATGCTCTTTTGAAATGCTACAGCTTGCTAGCTAGTTGGTTTGGTGGTCGTGGACCCTACTGTTGCAGGGACATCTCAGCTATCACTATGTATTGGTTCACTTTCTAACGTTAAACCGGCTACTATTTGCACATGCATGATGCTTTTTGTTAGTCAATGTTTTGTACTGGTCCGGGTAGCTAGTCCATTGTAGCCGACTAACATTAAAGTGAACTAATGTATTCCGACTAAGTGGATATAACCAGCTAACTAAATAGTTAACGTTAGCTGCCGTAGACAATAATATATATATATAACGACGTGGCCAGTCTAGTTTAACCGAACTTCAATCACCGGTTTAGTTACCTGGTTGGCTTATTTTGATTAGGCAAATACAGTGCTATAACGTTAGTTTAGTGACGGGTCGGCTGAGGAAACTGGCTTTATTAAATAGTTGTACTTTTGTACGACCGGTAACTTTTTCTACTGCTTCGTTGGAAGGCAATTTGTAACGTGCATCGTGTTTTAATTAGCCACGGATCAAATTAATGCTGGCTATGCAGTAATGTTATACCGGCATGCGGATTGTCATGCGGTTCATGTCAAGATGTGTACCTACGAGTTGGCTTCTCTCACAGTCAATACATTTTAATTTTAGTACTTGTATCTAGTTATATGCATAGACTCGAGATAACAAATCACGGTGCATATTCACCGTTAGCACACGATGCAGGAGGTAATTGGTAATGCAGCGCGAGGTCAGCACGTTTTGTTACTTGAGCAATTAACGCAGGTGGTAAAGATGAACTCATTGTTATGCCAGCTCGTCTCCCTGCATGCAGCGTGGCGTTCCTCTCCGTGAAGCGCACACCTATTCAGGTATATTCCAGCTATTGAGGTAATTGTTGGTTGAACTTCCAATCTTTTATAGCTAGTTATGGTATTAAAATATAACATTATGTATCCTACCCTCATGTTATTGTAAAGGCCTGTGTTCCATGTTGACGCCTCATATTCATACAACGATAAGGCACGAGGGTGTGTGGTATATATGGCCAATATACCATGGCATGATGCAACGCCTTAACGTCATTATAAACTGGTTACCAACGTAATTCGAGAATGACAAATACGTTATTTTTCATAGCCGTGGTATAACAAAACCGTATACCACGGGTGTCAGCCAATCAGCATTCAGGGCTTAAACCACCCAGTTTATAATTAATCTTAAATGGCCTCCAATCAGAATATGTTTGAATGAAAATAGCACATGTCTTGACTTCTAAAAAATCTTAAACTTGTTACTACTGTATTTATCCATTAGTTCACTCATCTTGTTATACCATTTGTCCACACCTCTCATGAAAGTAGTTTACGGACACATGGGGAAACAACTTTTCATCTAGTGGTTTATAATTTTCTGTAAAAATTCTGTTACTTATTGGTCTTTTTATAGTTCGACCAGCTATACACTCAGTGAGCATCCCTAGTGCTCACGGTTGTTATCTGACCTTGGGTACTGAACAAGCAGTGTCTGTGGAGATGCTTCAGCATTGTCTCAGGCGTTTTTTTTGTTTTCCAGTGAGTAGGCAGACTGCAGTGAGTAATCAGTCAGAGGGTCATGAATAGATTTACGAATCGTCAAGGAAGCAACTGGAAACGTGGCCAGTTAATATTTACTAGGATGCTGCTGACTTGTGTCCTCTCTGGTCTTGTAGGGAGTAATCCCCCCCCCTCCTCCCTGGGGGAGGGCGTGGTTCAGTGCTTCCCTCTAGAAGCTAGCTCAAGTCTCATCTCTCCTCCCTGAACAATATTGCCACACTAAGCCAGGGATTCCCAAACTCGGTCCTCAAACCCCAAGGGTTGCACGTTTTTTTAAATATATTTTTTTGACCTAGCACTACACAGCTGATTCCTGTAATCAACTAATCATCAAGCTTTGATCATTTGAATCAGCTGTGTAGTTTTAGGGCAAAATACAAAATGTGCAACCCCTTGGGGTCCTCAGGACTGAGTTTGTGGAAATGCTGGCTTAGGACAATGTTTTAAAATAATTCATTGGCAAGGTGGTAGTTGGTAAATAGAAACTAGAATTTGCTTGCCATTTTTAAAGTTGATGTTCGGGGAACATAAATTGAGCTAGGTTATTTTTTTAATGTTTTCTGCAAGACCCTAACAGTTTCCAAGAAATGTTATTCATTTATAGGCTTAGATGATGCTTTTGGGCAATTCCCTTCCTCATATATATCTCATGTTCCTTCCATGATTTCAACAGATACTGTGAGGGACATAAGAGTGGATACGAGGGGGTTGTCTTGCTGTATTATTGAGGCCCAGACATTTTTGCCTTTCTAAATAAAGACCGCTGACAGAAACGCCTAAAACGCATGAGAGTGAGTGAACTTCCAAAGGCCAAGTCATTGTGCAGCACTGTCAAGAGAAATGGGTTAGTTTACAGTGGGGTGGTTCCAGCTGAAAAATATTCCTCTCCTTCCAGTTCTTTCTCTCTGAAGTGAAGGTTGAGTCCTGTGGTGTAGATGGTATGTGGTGCTTACGCTCTCATCCTATATGTTGGCCACAAGGTGTCCCTCCCCACAGTGTGTGCAGGTCATTACCCAAGGCCTGCGTCGCAGTGTCCTTGGACCTGTCTCTGCGTCATGGTAGACCTCCCTCAACTCATGGCATGTGCTGGATTCCCCCCCCCCCCCCCCCGAAGATTCTGTTTTTCAAATGAAGCAGATGCTGTTTCGACGTGTCATTATTACAGCCATGACTAAAGTTCTCTGCCTTCTAATGAAAGTGGTCAAAGCAGGTAGCAATAGCTTTATTTTTTTTTCATCAAAGTTTACATCACACACTCAAGTAGAACTCCTTTGGTCTTACTTAAGAAAAAAAAAATGTTTCTTGCATATAAAATTATTTAGCTAATTAAGTTGAAGTTCTGCCCCCCCCCTGATTCTCTTCTCTTCTCTACTTTAATGTAATTGTAGAGGACCTACAACTTCCAGACCCAACCTTGCCTCTAACTCACTGCAATTGAATTATCCTCAATGTTTTAACTCTCCATTTATCAACATAAAGTTGTTCTCTTGGCAAATAGGAGTTTTATGTTAGGAAAGATGAACACAAAAATATATATACAGATTGGCCTGCACATAAGTGAGGCTTTACATTTTTTTTTGGCTCCTTTATTTTTTTGACAGCATTGGTATGACTTGAATATCTTATAAAACTTAGTGCAATATGCTCTAACAACCAATCATGCTCGGGATTGCTGGCCATCTCATAGCTATTTTCCTTGTACACTTCAGAAAACCTCATTTTAAAGGAAATATTTTCTGCGGGTGAAGTAGTGGTCTTTTTCTATTATACTGAACAAAAATATAAATGCATCAATTTCAATGATTTTACTGAGGTAAAGTTCATATGAAATCAGTCAATTGATGTAAATTCATTAGGCCCTAATCTATGGATTTCACATGAATGGGCAGGGGTGCAGCCCAGGCCCACCCACTGGGGATCCAGGCCCAGCTAGTCAGAATGAGTATTTCCCCACAAAAGGGCTTTATTACAGATGGATATACTCGGTTTCATAAGCTGTCCGTGTAGCTGGTCTCAGATGACCCCCCCCCCCGTAGGTGAAGCCAGATTTGGAGGTCCTCGGCTGGTGTGGTTTAACGTTATGAGGCCGGTTGGACGTATTGCCAAATTCTCTAAAACATTGGTCGCGGCTTATGGTAAAGAAATTAACATTCAAAACTCTGGCAACAGCTCTGGTGGATATTCCTGCAGTCTGCATGCCAATTGTACACGCCCTCAACTTAAGACATCTGTGGCATTGTGTTGTGACACAACTGCACATTTTAGTGGCCTTTTATTGTCCCCAACACAGGGTGCACCTGTGTAATGATCATGTTTAATCTCTCTGGGGTATGTGGGACGCGTCCCACCTGCGGGACACACTATTCAACAGCCAGTGAAATAGCAGGGCGCCAAATTCAAAACAACAAATCACAATTCAAATTTCTCAAACATATAACTATTATATCCCATTTTTTTAAAGATACACTTCTCGTTAATCCAACCGCATTGTCCGATTTCAAAAAGGCTTTACAGCGAAAGCATAACATTAGATTGTTAGGACAGCGCCTAGACAAGAAAAACCACACAGCCATTTTCCAAGCAAGGAGAGGCGTCACAAAAACCAGAAATACAGTTAAAATTAATCACTAACCTTTGATCTTCATCAGATGGCACTCATAGGACTTCATGTTACACAATACATGTATATTTTGCTCGATAAAGTTCATATTTATATCCAAAAACCCAATTTTTTTTTTTTTTTACATTGGTGTGTAATGTTCAGAAATGTTTTGCCTCCCAAAACTTCCGGTGAATGAGCACATCAATTTACAGAAATACTCATAAACATTGATAAAATATTAAACTGTTATTCAAAGAATTATAGATACACTCTCCTTAATGCAACCGCTGTGTCAGATTTCAAAAAAGCTTTACGGCGAAAGCCAACTTTGCAATAATCTGAGTACAGTGCGCAGATATCAAAACAAGCCATACAGATACCTGCCATTTTGGAGTCAACAGAAATGACAAGAATTACATTATAAATATTCACTTACCTTTGATCTTCATCGGAATGCACTCCCAGGGATCCCAGTTCCAGAATAAATGTTCGATAAAGTTCATCTTTGTCCAAATACCTCCATTTTGTTTTACAGTTCGTAGAAACATGTCAAACGATGTATAGAATCAATCTTTAGGATAATTCTTCCATAATATTCCAACCGGACGATTCCTTTGTCTTCAGAAATGAAAAGGAATGCAGCTAACTCTCACGTGAGTGCGCGCGATTGAGCTCATGTCATTTTCTCAGTCATCTGATTCCAATGGCTCTTATTCTCTCCCCATTCACAGTAGAAGCATGAAACAACGTTCTAAAGACTGACATCTAGTGGAAGCATTAGGAAGTGCAAAATGACTCCACTAACACTGTATACTGGATAGAGAATCACTTGAAAAACTACAAACCTCAGATTTCCACACTTCCTGGTTGGATTTTTCTCAGGTTTTTGCCTGCCATATGAGTTCTGTTATACTCACAGACATCATTCAAACAGTTTTAGAAACTTCAGTGTTCTATCCAAATCTACTAATAATATGCATATCCTACCTTCTGGGCCTGAGTACCAGGCCGTTTACTACGGGCACGCTTTTCATCCGGACGTCAAAATACTGCCCCCTACCCCGATGAAGTTAATCAGCTTCTTGATATGCCAAACCTGTCAGGTGGATGGATTATCTTGGCAAAGGAGAAAGGCTCTTGAACAAGGATGGAAACACATTTGTTCATTTGAGAGATTCGCTTTTTGTACGTATGTAATATTTCTAGAATTTTATTTCGGCTCACGAAACATGGGACCAACACTTTACGTGTATTTTCTTTGTCCTGTCTCTCAAAAGGCGCCACTTAACTTTTGCATGGCTGCAGTGCTGTAATGGCAAGAGTTGTGTGTGTGTAGCTTGGTTGTCTTAGCCAATTTGTGGCGGTAGAGTAGCTACTCCTGTGACTTGAACAAAGAAATGTCAGGGCTCATTGTAAGTGATGAAGTGCTATGCATTAATGTTCAAGGACACATACATATATACACACACACTGAAAAGGGCCCTTTGGAACACCCTGACCTTATCAACACAAAACTAGGATTCTCCCGTAGTATAGTACGGCCTGTGCATCTGCATGCTCCTTCCATGAAGTGATAACTACAGGCCTAAGAGAGCCAGTGTCATTTAGCTGAGAAACACTGAGGGGCTGGTTTTGCCGTCACTTTGAAGTGGATGGCTGACTATCTAGTCAGCAGATGTTTGTTTCGCATCAGCATTGGTTCAGAAACGTTCTTTCAGAAATATTGTATACTTAGAACATGGAACTCCGTTGAATTTGCTTAGTCCAGGCAAATGAGGCCTTTTTATCTATTTCCCCAGAGTCTGATCTCGTAGATAACATTTTTATGCATCTGCGTCCAGTATGAAGGACATTAGAGGTGGTTTCGCTAGTTAGCAATTGCGCTAACCCTAATTAGCAACTTTTGTCAAACTGCACACAGACAAATGAAAAAATGTTATGCACGAGTTCATCAGACTGAGGAAGTAAATAAAAGGTCTCACTGCCAAAATCATGAACTATCCCTTTAACACATGCCCAAGTAGACTACTTTAACAGTGTAAACTAATAGTGCAAAGCCTATTGCTAATATCTGCAACTCTGTACAATGCATTTGTACACTAACTAGATGCACTCACTGACGTTGTCAGTCAGTGGTCATTGTAAAGCACTCACCAGAGAAACGTGATTAGGCTACTGTTTTTCACAAGCTGGAAAACAGAAAATATTAAATCCATTAAGTTTTTTTTTTTTTCTGTTGTCAGAAAATTGCCTTAATCTGCGTTTGCTGTATCTGCTCATATTTCATTTTTATCATTGATTTGATGAGGCTTGTGGAAGGTGATGCTCCTTTTCCCACAGCATGCTCCGCTGTTTACTCTGAACTGCCTAGTGTAGTGGAATTATCTGGCCCATACGCTACCAGGGTTTTCCACAAGTACATAGAGTAGCCAGCCACGTGTCCCCGATCCATGAGTGCTTGCCCCCCAGGGTTAGATTTTTAATTTTTTTTCTTCCTCCATCCGAAATACACAGCGAAATTATTGACAACTTCATCGCGTGTACCTCCCATATAGAAACAGTTTCTGACAGTGTAGAAAGACACAACTTTTACAGTTTTAAATGTAGTGTATTTAGTAGTTCTGGATATTGTCTAGGGCTCTAGGTATATCTGATCAGGACTATTTTCTAAGAACTTTAAACCTGTCTTCTCTTGATTAGTCCTATTTACAGGTTTTACTGCAAGATATGAATTGTCACTGTTCTTCAAGTTATCTATTCCATTAAAAACAAATTGTGTAAATGGGCCACATTTATCTAGAAAAATGTAATGTCTAAAAAGAAAGGGTTTTCAGTCTAAAGTGCCACCAATTTGGTCACATATGCAACTAGATATTTTGCTTTGTGACCAGGAGTTTTATTTTGGGCTATGCGACTATGAAAAAAAGTCTCTCAGATTGTTGTAATGTGGATTTGCTGTAGTGTTGAGTGCCCTAGAGACGAGCAAATGCAGAGTCGTTAGCATCTTGGTTGCTCCATTACTACAGTGAAAACGGCTTCCTTCTAGTTCAACCAGGTCAAAAGATCTTACCTATATTACAGAGCTCAACATTTCTTACTTCCTATAGCGGCTCACTGGGACTGCTTTTTACATTCATAAACAATGTAGTGGGCTGTTCTGAAACTACTCATGCGTCGACGTAGTTAACCATTTGTTTACACTTTGTTCAGTCATGTTATCTCGTTAGCTAACTAGCTAAACCTGGAAACCTTAACGGTATATCCAAACATTTGGGGGCACAGCGAGAACTTGATGTTCTTAACTTCTCAGGGCTGCGTGGGACGCTACCTTCACACTATTCAACCGCCAGTGAAAAATCAGAGTGCCAAATTCAAAATGTCATAATTCAAAGTTCTCACACATACAACTATTTTACACCATTTTAAAGATAAACCTCTCCTTAATCCAACCACATTGTCCGATTTCAAAAAGACATTACGGCGAAAGCATAAAGTTAGATTGTTTGGACAGTGCCAACACAAGAAAAACCACACAGCCATTTTCCAAGCAGGAGAGGGGTCACAAAAACCATAAATACAGCTAAAATTAAGCACTAACCTTTGACGATCTTCATCAGATGACACTCCTAGGACTCAATGTTACAGTACATGTATGTTCTGTTCAAATAAAGTTCATTTTTATATCCAAAACCCCATTTCACATTGGCACGTGATGTTCAGTAAATATTTTTCCTCAAACTGCCGGTGAATCAGCACAACAATTTACAAAAATACTCATATGTTGATAAAATATTAAACTGTTATTCAAAGAATTATAGATGAACATCTCCTGAACGCAACCACTGTGACAGATTTCGAAAAAGCTTCACGGGGAAAGCACACTTTGCAATAATCTGAGTACGGCGCTCAGAAAAATACAACAGGCAATACAGATACCCGCCATTTTGGAGTCATCTAAAATCATAAATAGCATTATAAATATTAACTTACCTTTGATCTTCACCAGAAGGCACTTCCAGGTCCACAATAAATGTTGTTTTGTTCGATAAAGTCCATAAATTATGTCCAAATACCTCGTTGTTAGCACGTTCAGTAAGCTACTCCAAATGTGGGAAGCGCGCCCAAAATTTCACGACAAAGTCAAAAAAGTTATATTTACGTTTGTTGAAACATGTCAAACGTTGTATAGCATCAATCTTTAGGGCCTTTTTAACATAAAACTTCAATAATATTCCAACCGGATGATTCCAATGTCTTGAAAAACGTTATGGAACACAGCTACCTCATCACGTGAATGCGCGCGACAAAACTCATGTCATTTTCTGAGTCACCAGCTTCCCGGCCTTCTTGTTCGCTCTGTGTTCACTGCAAAAGCCTGAAACTAGGTTCTTAAGACTGTTGACATCGAGTGGAAGCCTTAGGAAGTGCAAAATGAACCCTAAGTCACTGTTAGATAGGCAATGACTTAAAGATGACAAGCATCAGATTTCCCACTTCCTGGTTGGATTTTTCTCAGGTTTTTGCCTGCCATATGAGTTCTGTTATACTCAGACATAATTCAAACAGTTTTAGAAACTTGAGTTTTTTTTCTATCCAAATCTAGTAATAATATGCAAATATTTGACTCTGGGCCCGAGTATTAGGTAGTTTACTCTGGGCACGTTTTTCATCCGAAATCGAAAATACTGCCCCCTATACCTTGACAGGTTAAAGAGACGGTATACAATTTTCTATGTAATGAATCTCAACAGGAAATAGTGCTTCTACACAATGTAGCGACCTAATATTCCACAAATGACTCATCTCAACGACGGGTATTCGGATGAACATTTTGGCTCTTCTAATAAATCTATTTACAGGGTTACGTATTAGTTTCTAGCCCACCACGTGCTTCAAAAGTAGCCATTATTGGGCCTATTTGAATTGTAGTTCTCTCAATCAATAAAAATAAATCTTACTTTGTGGTGTTCCATACTTTTTTAAAGTTGGGAGTATCAGTGCTACGTTATTTAGAGCCCTGGTCTTATTATATATTTAAGGTTTTATGTAGCCTAAATTTAATAAATTATCATTAGGTAGGGCTCTATAAAAATCAATTTTTGCATGATTCAATCTTGGTCTTTTCCCAAATATATATTAAAAAAAAAAAGAATTGTCCACAATGATCAAACCAGGAGACCATGTTTGGAGGTCTGTGGAAAAATATGATCAATGTAGATTTATGGGTGTAGTTAACATTTTTAATTCAAGTGCACACTTAGCGAGAGGCAGTTGTTGTATAGCGGTGTGTTTGTAGCACACATGTAATGTGTACCCACTAGATTGATGAAAATAATCATTGTCATTCCGGCAGGTAAGCGTAGGCTACTTTTGTCAACATTTTGAGAAGGTTAGCCTGTTTTCACTAGCGTCATCGCTAACGGCTACACGGAGGGAGACAAGCGCATCGCAGACGGCGATGTTTCTCATTGCCTCTTGAGAAAGTTGCGGGAAGTATGAATCATGGATGTTTTATGATACACTTGCGCAAATTTAATTTTCAATCCATTTAGTTGGTTCCCTACTAAGAGAAATACTTTATAGAATATTTTTTGAATCCTGTTTTAATGCCTGGATTCCGTGAGGGCCGTAATGGTAATATTTGGACCAGAATGAGGCTTTCCACTACCCATTGTTCCTGCAGTGATGATTCGCCATCTTCAAATGTTTTCATTTTTATTTACGTTTTGCAGGTAATCACCAAGAAGTCTAGGCCTACCAGTAGCATATGCAAATTTAAGGAGCTTAAGACTGTCTGCCAATCAGCATTCGAGGCTCGAACCACCCAGTTTATAATATTATATATCCATCCACATTGCAGGATTTGAATGGCAAAAGGGATGTAGAGAGAGACTATTCAATCAGACACCTTTTTTAAAAATGAGTCAACACTTGCTGTTCACTTGTCAATCAAAGCTCAGGACATAAAAATAAACTGCGCCACAACTCTGTGGCTGGCTGTATGAAACGTGCAAAATAAAATGTCAACTATTTAGGCTAAGTGGATTTACTCATCGGTACCACTTGCATTACATGGGATGTGCAAATTTGCGTGCTTCATGCTTTCCTCCCCCCTCTGTGTAAAGAAATTTGACTGCAACCAACCACCCACACATTGTACCGGGAGACCGGACAAACTCCGTTTCCCTGTCATTGCTTGCTTCGACAGGCGCCTATCCTATCAACAGATCGCTAGAAGATGCATATCGCTCATTCTAGCTTGAGAGGGCTCGACGGACTATCTAATTTAAACTTTTAAAAGAAAAGTAGCTAAGTTTAATATAAAGTGGGGGTAAAAATAATCGTGTGACTAGGTAAAGGCCGGCGCTAATGAAAACACTGCTTTTAAATGCAGTTTTATTATTGAACTTATCCTGTAAGTATTTGTTGGAACTAATGTGATTTCTGTAAATGCTTTGATTGCACTGAATCACAGGCTATAAATCTTGCCACCTATTTTTGATTCTTGTCTCATGTTAGTAGCAGTTTCTTTTGTAGTTTGTAGTTCTGCGGTGGTAGAATTCTTCGTCATAAATGTTTCAAAATACATCACGTGCACAATGAGTCTATTCTTAGGAAAAATGAAAGCTGAATCGCCACCTAGACTCGTTTTGTGTACTGAACAAAAATATAAACTCAACATGTAATGTGTTGGTCCCATGTTTTCATGATCTGAAATAAAAGATCCCAGCAATGTTCCATACGCACAATTTTTATAATTTCTCTCAAATGTTGTTTACATCCCTGTTAGTGAGCATTTCTCCTTTGCCAAGATAATGCATCCAGTTGACAGGTGTGGCATATCAACAAGCTGATTTTTAAACAGTCATTGCGAAAGTGCACCTTGTGCTGGGGACAATAAAAGGCCACTCTAAAATGTGCAGTTTTGTCACACAACACAATGCTACAGATGTCTCAAGTTTTGAGGGAGCGTACAAGTGGCATATTGACTGTGGGAATGTTGCCAGAGAATTTAATGTTAATTACTCTACCATAAGCCACCTCTGACATTGTTTTAGAGAATTTGGCAAACCATGTGTATGGTGTCGTGTGGGAGAGCGGTTTGCTGATGTCAATGTTGTGAACAGATTGCCCAATGCTGGGGTTATGGTACACATTTGCATTTTATCAATGGCAATTTGAATGCACAGACACCCTGACAATATCCTTGATGCCCATTGTCGTGCCATTCATCCAGCGCCATCACCTCATGTTTCAGCATGATGATGCTCGGCCCCATGTCGCAAGAATCTGTATATAATTCCTGGAAGCTGAAAATGTCCCAGTTCTTCTGTGCCCTGCAGACGCACCAAATATGTTACCCATTTGCGCATGTTTGGGATGCTCCGGATCAATGTGTTCCAATATCAACTTCGCACAGCCATTGAAGAGGAGTTAGACAACGTTCCACAATCAACAGCCTGATCAACTCTATGCAAAGGAGATGTGTTGCGCTGCATGTGACAAATAGTCACACCAGATTGGTCATGTGACATCCATAGGAGATTAAGGAATGTATTTCAATTGACTGATTTCCTTCTATGAACTGTAACTCAGTAAAGTCTTTGCAATTTTGCGTTTTGTTCTGTGTATTTTGGGTAGAAATGGCATTAACTTTACCTGTAATGTTCTCGAGAAAAGCAGTGTACTCCAGTTGGAGCAAATCGAGAGTTCAGAGGGATTGCAGCATCCACAGGACGCCATTGTCCCACTGTCTCAATTGATTAACTGGCATGATTCATTCAGTAGAATATCTTTCCCACATTCAAACACCCCGGCACAGTGTCTTCTGAACCCTATTAATTAGCCTGGACACTAATCAATGAGACAACCTGCACCCCCCCCCCCCCCCCCTCAAGACCAGGTACTTAATCCAACTGACTGAAACAATGTGTAACCTGGAGCTAGATTTCAGCGTCAGTAGTGCAACACTAACTTTGTATGAAAAATATGACCGAGCCAGTATGTTTAGGATCTTTTTAAGGTTCTAAAGGCAACTGGTTCATGAAATATTGACTAGTAAGAGTGTCAGAAGTATACGTCTTTTCACCTTATTTAAACGGACACATTTACTCCCTAAATTAAGCTTTCTCTGTCAGGTGTAGTGGCTTTTCGTTGCTGCCAGGTGTGGTGGCTTTTCGTTGCTGCCAGGTGTGGTGGCTTTTCGTTGCTGCCAGGTGTGGTGGCTTTTCGTTGCTGCCAGGTGTGGTGGCTTTTCGTTGCTGCCAGGTGTGGTGGCTTTTCGTTGCTGCCAGGTGTGGTGGCTTTTCGTTGCTGCCAGGTGTGGTGGCTTTTCGTTGCTGCCAGGTGTGGTGGCTCTTCGTTGCGGCCAGGTGTGGTGGCTCTTCGTTGCGGCCAGGTGTGGTGGCTCTTCGTTGCGGCCAGGTGTGGTGGCTCTTCGTTGCGGCCAGGTGTGGTGGCTCTTCGTTGCGGCCAGGTGTGGTGGCTCTTCGTTGCGGCCAGGTGTGGTGGCTCTTCGTTGCGGCCAGGTGTGGTGGCTGTTCGTTGCGGCCAGGTGTGGTGGCTGTTCGTTGCGGCCAGGTGTGGTGGCTGTTCGTTGCGGCCAGGTGTGGTGGCTCTTTGTTGTGGCCAGGTGTAGTTTCCCCCCATGTGAGAGGGCCGGTAACTAAGCTTGCTGCATTTTAATGAGTCTTTAAAAAGGGAGCCTGCTCAGTGAGGTAAAACAGAGGTGGATGGGTTTAGCCTAGCACACTGGTTTAAAAAATAAATAAATGAAATAAACATTAACTGCGGATTTTTATTTATTTTTAAATAACTGCTCAGCAAGGCCTCCAGGGGGACAAGATGCACCATGCTCAAATGCCAGGATGAGGCTGCTGGTTGGCTGCACATGCACAAAGCCTGTACTGGGACAGATTTTTGAGGCAGAGCCTTGCCAAGTTCCATTTTCTAAGTGTTTATCTAATGAAATATTTGTGCCTTGTAGCAGTTTCTCCAGTGGGACAATGGCCAATGTTTATACTTTGTACTTCTAATTAAAGGTGACGCTAAGAATGGGAGGTGACAAAGCAAGTCTTTCTTCCATCAACATTTGGGTGTTTGGTGGCGCCGTTGTCTGTTTTGGCCCAATTTGGAGAGACTAGGATATTTGGTGTTATTTTTTTGTAAAAAAACAAAAAATGTTTTGTATTTGTTGTGAAGTAATCTTAACATTCTATTAGGGGAGAGTAAGTTCATATGTAAATGGACTTGATTCCCTTGTTCTCCTTATCTGCACTGACCTGTATAAGGTTGACAGGTTTGAAAGCATTATGGGGTTTTACCTTTCACCTGTTGAATTATTTTCATATCAGGGTCCTGTATTCAGTGTTTCACAGTAGTGCTGATCTAGGGTCAGGTTCTTATGATCTAAAAGGCTAATCTGATCCTAGATTGCTGTGAATACGGGGCCTGTTGAGGACAGGACGCCCCCCCCCCCCCCCCCTTAACTTTACAACCTGATTTTCTTGGTATTCTCAGTTGAATGTATTTTTGGATTTATTGATGGGATTTATTCTAAAATGGTGGTGTATGAAGGGTAACAGCAAGGTAACACAATGTGTAGGTTTCTTAACAAATCAGCCAGATTTCAGTGGAGGCTGCTGAGGGGAGGATGGCTCATAATAATGGCTGGAAAGGAGTAAATGGAATGTTATCAAACACATGGAAATTGGTGCATGTATTTGATACCGTTCCACTCCAGCCATTACCATGAGCCCGTCCTCCCCAATTAAGGTGACACCAACCTCCCGTGCCGGATGTATATAGTTTATTAGGTCATAGCAAGAGTAACCTAACGTAGCGGGTGTAAAATAAACACCTTGACACCAGAGCCCCCTAATATACTAATCTTGACGAAAAGGGGAAGAGAACTGTTCAACCAATCTAGTAAATGTGGAGGAGGAGTTAAGATGACACCTTAAGGTCCAAAAGAAGTCTCGTTAGAGGGTATACCTATTTGTTGTTGGACTCTGCAGAGGCTATAGCAAGAGTGAAGGCGGTTTTCTGTCAACCTAGGAGATGACAGATGGCGCTCTTGTGAAGTTTCAAATTAGTGGATTTGGCTATTTCGGCCTCACCCGTTGCTGACAGGTGTATAAAATCGAGCACACAGCCATGCACTCTCCGAAGACAAACATTGGCAGTAGAATGGCCTTACTGAAGAGCTCAGTGACTTTCAATGTGGCAGCATCATAGGATGACACCTTACCAAAAAGGCAGTTTGTCAAATTTCTACCCCTGCTAGAGCCGTCGCGGTCAACCATAAGTGCTGTTATTGTGTAGTGGAAACGTCTAGGAGCAACAACTGCTCAGCCGCAAAGTGGTAGGCCACACAAGCTCACAGAATGGGACCGCCGAGTACTGAAGTGTGTAGCGCGTAACAATTCTGTCCTCGGTTGGAACACTCACTACCAGAGTTCCAAACTGCGTCTGGACACAACGTCAGCACAATAAATGTTTGTTGGGAGCTTCATGCAATGGGTTTCCATGGCTGAGCAGCCGCATACAAGACTAGATCACCGTGCGCAATGCAAAACGTCGACTGGAGTGGTGTGAAGCTCGCTGCCATTGGACTTTGGAACAGTGGAATCTGGGTTTGGCGGATGCAAGGAGGACACTACCTGCCCCAATGCATAGTGGCAACTGTAAAGTTTGGTGGCGGATGAATAATGGTTTGAGCTGAACCCATAAGTTCCAGTGAAGGGAAACCTTAACGCTACAGCGTACAATGCCATTCTAAACGATTCTGTGCTTCCAACTTTGAGGCAACCGTTTTCGGGAAGGCCCTTTCCTGTTTCAGCATGACATTGCCCCCGTGCACAAAGTGAGGTCTGTACAGAAATGTTTTGTCTTTATTTATTATTTATTTATTTATTTTTTGTGTGGAAGAATGTGACTGGCCTGCACAGAACCCTGACCGCGACCTCAACGAACATCTTTGGGATGAATTGGACCGCCGACTGCAGGCTAGGCCTAATTGCCCAACGTCAGTGCCCGACCTCATGAATGGAAGCAAGTCCCTGAAGCAATGTTCCAGAATCTAGTGCAAAGCCTTCTCCGCTCTTCAGGGGCCGTTATAGCAACGAAGGGGGGACCAACTCCATATTTATACCCATGATTTTGGAATGAGCCGTTCGATGGGATGCCCCACATACTTTTGGCCATTGTGTGCATGTTCAGTTTTCAGTAAACCAGCCAGTTCTGACAGTCAGCAACCATTTTTTTTTTTTTTTTTAAATGTAATTACATTTTTTCTAACCAAACTCAAAATGGATTATTAACCTTGAGGTGAAGTGTAGGCCCTACATTGATATTTGGTCTGGAGATGAATTGAATCCATTGTTTTGAGGTTCATCTGAAGGGCTGTCATTAATGATAAAAGCCACACCAGTCAGATGAAGGGCTGTTCAAGCATTACTAAGAGCAGAAAAGCCAGAGTACACACCATGTTGGAAGTAATTCTAGTCCCGCCATGTTCAGCCTAACTGATCTCATTATGGTGTCCTTGTGACTGCCACTACTGTTGTAAAGAGCTGTGTAATTCTGCGTGGTCAGCTGTAGAGCCCTAGTTTAGTTACAGCGTTGACCTTGGTAAAGGGACATTACTACCTAAAGCCTCTTGATGTTGCCTCACTGTAAAAGTTTGGCTTACTCTGTTGGTTTTAGGTTGACTCTCCTGGTTGCTGGCTTTGGGGCTTTTTTTTTTGACTGCCTGAAACATAAATCTAGGGGAAACATGCATTGTGATACTCTTAAATATTCATTAGAAATGCTGCCGTCTAACAACTTAACTATAGTCGAACAACGGGTTAAAAAGTTATCTGACAAGAAGTCACGCTAGCTTGGCTTGTCTCATCAAAATTCAATCATTTGTAATCTTCCTCGAACACTAGCCAATAGGTAAATACAGCAAGGTTAGTTTCAATTGAGATGTGTTAAGGTACATCATGTGGGTTATGATGTGCTAAGAGTCATGGGTAAAACTGAATGTTTTCATCTTTTCAGCTTTGTTAGGCTAACTAAGTAAAACTGAAGGTGTTCATCTTTTCAGCTTTGTTAGGCTAAGTAAACATACGTGATATTGGAATTCACGGGGAGACGGTAAACCATTGATTAAAGCGTATTTGTTTCAAACAATTCAAAGCAAGTTGTCTTTTCATAGTTCAATGTCAGTCTGTTGCCAGTGGCAACATTGCTTCTGGATTGCACTTTTGTGCATGTATTTGAGTGGGCTGCAGATTCTCGTGTGTATTAAACTGTCGTACCCTGAGTATCGAACCATTTTGCAGTTGTGACATCAAGAGCTCAGTCTGTTCCTACCAATAAAATATTGATTTTAAAATGCAACAAATAGGCCTAGTCTTGTGTTCATATTTACAGAAATGCATACATTAATTGACTTGTCAATGTTGATGTTTGTTTGGAATAGTAACATGTAATGGTAAATTAGAACATGCTGGTTATCAAGGCTCAGACATGACTGTAACATATTAAGATTTTGATGGTGTTTCTGCGCTGGTGTTATGAGTAGTCGCAAAGGTTGTGACTTCACAATAAGAGCCAATGTTTTTTCAGATTGCGTGTTTGCACTAAACTGAGTAGCACTTGATACATGTACATTGAGCAAAAATATAAACGCAAAATGTAAAGTGTTGGTCCCATGTTTTATGAGCTGAAATAAAAGATCCCAGAAATGTTCCAGACAAACAAGAAGCTTATTTCTCCCCCCAAAAATGTGACATTTGTTTATCGCTACCAAGATAATCCACCCACCTGACAGCTTTGACAGATCAAGAATCTGCTTAAAAGGCATCAATACACAGGGGGACCTTGTGCTGGGGACAATAAAAGGCCACTGAAAATGTGCAGTTTTGTCACAACGCAATGCCGCAGAAGTATCAAGTTTTGAGGGAGCGCGCAATTGGCATGCTGACTACAAGAATGTCCACTGTTGAATGTTCATTTCTCTACCATAAGCCGCCTTCAATGTCATTTTAGAGAATTTGGCAGTGCCTCCAACCGGCCTCACAATCGCATACCACGTGTATGGCATTGTGTGGGCGAGCGGTTTGCTGATAACGTTGTGGAAAAAAATGCCCCATGGTGGGGTTATGGTATCGGCAGGCATAAGCTAGACGACGAACACAATTGCATTTTACCGATGGCAATTGGAATGCACAGAGATGCCTTGATGAGATCCTGAAATCTGTCTTGCCATTCATCTGCAGCCATCACCTCATGTTTCAGCATGGTGAAGCACGGCCCAATGTCACACTGCTCTGTACAACATTCCTGGAAGCTGAAAATGTCAGTTCTTCCGTGGCTTGCATACTCATACACCCATTGAGCATATTTGGGATGCTCTGGATCAACGTGTACGACAGCGTCTTCCAGTTCCCTCCAATATCCAGCAACTTCGCACAGCCATTGAGGAGTGGGACAACATTCCAAAGGCCACAATCAACAGCCTGATCAACTCTATGTGAAGGAGATGTGTCGCGCTGCATGAGGCAAATGGTGGTCACACCAGATACTGACTGGTTTTCTGATTCACGCCCCTACCTTTTTTTTTTTAAAGGTATCTGTGACCAACAGATGCATATCTGTATTCCCAGTCATGTGATATCCATAGATTGGGGCCTAATGAATTTATTTTGGACTGATTTTTTTTTTTTTTCATTCTATGAAATGTAACGGTCTTTGAAATTGTTGCATCTATATTTTTGGTCAGTGATTTTTAACACTTCCACTGCTTTTGAGAGGTTTCCTTTTTCCCGTCATGCTTAACTTTGTCTTCTGGTTACGGTTATGGCAGTTAAAGATGGTTTCTTTTTTTTTAACTAGGTGATGTTTCCATTTTCTGACTACATTGATGTTTTTTAAGTGTGTGTGTGTGTGTGTGATTTTATTTATTTATTTTTTAAATACCATAGTCTCCAGAGGGAGATCTGTCGTGCTTTGTTGGACTGGACCTTCCTCAGATTTCGACTGTGGCGAAATGTATCCACTTTGATTATTAGTGATTTGATGTAGTAGGCTTGGCTATACCTGACTTGTTGTGGTTATAACCTGGTTTAGGGTTACAAAGACCTGACTGTAGCCCAATTTTGCTTGATCACATGAGACGCAATGTAATTTGAATGACATCAGATTGGGGGGATATTAGTGCTTTGTGAGCTACTTGATCATTGGTTAGTGAATGTGTCAGCATAATAAAAGCGGTGGCTCTATATCTGGTGAGCTTCAGATGTAAGCTGTACTGTGCATCTCTATGGCTTTTACTCTGACGCATCCCATCCATTCAACTAATTATCATTACTCATGCTTGTTGTTCCTGTTTGCGTGGCCTGATTTTTCTTGATTCTAACTCCATACAGATATTTCCTCCGTCTCATTTCTGCTCCTTCCTAAAGATGACTTACTTATTATGACCTCCCCTCTCCCAACAATTAAGTGATTTCTCTCCCCCCCACTGACTTGCTTTTGTTCCGTTGAATCTAACATACCGTACTTTTTGTGTCCCCATATTTGCAGACGGCAACTCCAAACTAACATGGCAGTCAGACTGTGCGACGTGGCTTCTCTGCTTAGAAGTGGTTCGTGGGCGGCAGAGCCTTGGACTGGGGTTGGTGGCACTTCTTCTTCTTTAATTCATTTGGCCGATTTATTATTTTTTTAAATGCTCATCATCTCAGGCCATACCAATGACTGACTAGCTCTCACCAATTTTGCCAGAACTGTCTTTTGTGTTCAATATTAGGCTAATTTACGGTGCTTTTCTATTTTGGTTACGAGAAACTTGTAGTAGTCTGTCCATTTTTTTGGTATGGTCTAAAACTGTCACTTTGATAATGACTGTCTAAAATGTATGCACTTAGAAAGTAGTATAGCATTTGAAATACTTGTAGGGAGATGTAGTTTTTTGGAGAAGTATGACATCCTATCCTGTAGTACTTTTGGTTTTTGTAGTGCCATTATTCTCATGGTTGTAGTCAAGCAACTATTTGTATTCACAACACTGACTTGAATGATGGAGATGACCTACTGAATTTAACGGTCCGTTAGGGCTGGGAATTGCCAGGGACATCACGATACTTAGGTGCCGATAGGATATATTTTGCAATTCTATATGTATTGCGATGTAAATGTTCCAAACATATTGCTCACTAGGTCTGCTGCAGAGAGACGTGAGATTTGAGAAAATGTGCTTTTGATGAGTCATGGAAATAAGTGCTGAGAAAATGTTGGCTCACTATTTACAAAGAAGATGGAGAACAAGCTATTGGATGAAAAATACCAGTTTTGGCGCAGTTACTGCCAACTAGTGTTGGCTAACGCAACCTCGCAAAAACAAATCGATCCTTGGAGTCAAAGTAGCGATATTTTGGCCAAAATAATATTGTGGTATGCCAAATTATTACATTCCTCCCCCCAATCATTGCTATATATACAGTTGTGGCCAAAAATATTGCCACCCTTCCAATTTTTTCAAATAATGCCCCGTTTCTATCAGATAACGGTTAATTTAACCATCTTTTGGTGTACACATACAGTTGAAGTGGAAAGTTTACATACACTTAGGTTGGAGTCATTAACTCAATTTTCAGCCACTCCACACATTTCTGGTTAACAAACTATAGTTTTGGCAAGTCGGTTAGGACATCTACTTTATGCATGACACATGTAATTTTTCCAACAATTGTTTAGACCGATTATTTCACTGTATCACAATTCCAGTGAGTCAGAAGTTTACATACACTAAGTTGACTGTGCCTTTAAACCGCTTGGGAAAATTCCAGAAAATGATGTCATGGCTTTAGAAGCTTCTGATAGGCTAATTGACATAATTTGAGTCAATTGGAGGTGTACCTGTGGATGTATTTCAAGGCCTACCTTCAAACTCAGTGCCTCTTTCCTTGACATCATGGGGAAATCAAAAGAAATTGGGAGCAATTTCCAAACGCCTGAAGGTACCACGTTCATCTGTACAAACAATAGTACGCAAGTATAAACACCATGGGACCACGCAGCCTTCATACCACTCAGGAAGGAGACGCGTTCTGTCTCCTAGAGATGAACATACCTTGGTGCGAAAAGTGCAAATCAATCCCAGAACAACAGTAAAGGACCTTGTGAAGATGCCGGAGGAAACGGGTACAAAAGTATGTGTATCCACAGTAAAACGAGTCCTATATCGACATAATCTGAAAAGCCGCTCGGCAAGGAAGAAGCCACTGCTCCAAAACCGCCATAAAAAAAAAATCCAGACTACATTTGCAACTGCACGTGGGGACAAAGATCGAGCTTTTTAGAGAAATGTCCTCTGGTCTGATGAAACGATAGAACCGTTTGGTGGAAAAAGGGGGAGGCTTGCAAGCTGAAGATCACCATCCCAACCGTGAAGCACAGGGGTTGCAGCATCATGTTGTGGGGGTGCTTTGCTGCAGAAGGGACTGGTGCACTTCACAAAATAGATGGCATCATGAGGCAGGAAAATTATGTGGATATATTGAAGCAACATCTCAAGACATCAGTCAGGAAGTTACATTTTACATTTACATTTTAGTCATTTAGCAGACGCTCTTATCCAGAGCGACTTACAGCTTGGTCGCAAATGGACAATGACCCCAAGCATACTTCCAAAGTTGTGGCAAAATGGCTTAAGGACAACAAAGTCAAGGTATTGGAGTGGCCATCACAAAGCCCTGACCAGAGGACATTATTCCAAAAAGTATGATCTTTGTCCTCATGTGCAGTTGCAAACCGTAGTCTGGCTTTTTTTATGGCGGTTTTGGAGCAGTTCAACTTCAGGTTGTCGTTTTTTTTTTATAGGACTTGTTTTACTGTGGATAGTTTTGTACCTTTTTTTTTTTTTCTCCAGCATCTTCACAAGGTCCTTTGCTGTTGTTCTAGGATTGATTTGCACTTTTCACACCAAGGTATGTTCGTCTCTAGGAGACAGAAGGCGTCTCCTTCCTGAGCAGTATGACAGCTGTGTGGTCCCATGGTGTTTATACTTACGTACTATTGTTTGTACAGATCAACGTGGTACCTTCAGGCGTTTGGAAATTTCTCCCAAGGATGAACCAGACTTGTGGTCTACAATTATTTTCTGAGGTCTTGGCTTATTTTTCATTTGCTTTTCCCCTGATGTCAAGCAAAGAGGCACTGTTTGAAGGTATGCCTTGAAATGCATCCACAGGTACACCTCCAATTGACTCAAATTATGTCAATTAGCCTATCAGAAGCTTCTAAAGCTCTTGTGATTTGCACAAAGTAGATGTCCTAACTGACTTGCCAAAACTATAGTTTGTTAACAAGAAATTTGTGGAGGGGTTAAAAAACGAGTTTTCATGACTCCAACCTAAGTGTATGTAACCTTCCAACTTCAAATGTGTGTGCATTCTTACATTACAACCTTATTCTAAAATGGATGAAATATTTTTTTCCGTTCAATCCACACACTACCCCATAGCGAAAACAGGTTTCAAGTTTTTGTACTTTTTTTATTTTATTTTTAATGAAAAATAAACCTTTTATATTTAAGTATTCATATCGTTTGCTATGAGACTTGAAATTGAGCTCCGGTGTATCCTGTTTTTATCGATCATCCTTGATGATTGTACAACTTGGAGTCCACCTGTGGTAAATTCAATTGTTTGGACATGATTTGGAAGGTCCCACAGTTGACAGTGTATGTTAGCGCAATAACCAAGCCATGAGGCCGAAGGAATTGTCCGTAAAGCTCAGACATGATTGTGTCGAGGTACAGATCTGGGGAAGGGTACAAAAAAAATGTCTGCAGCATTTGATGGTCCCCAAGAACACAGTGGCTTCCATTCTTAAATGGAATTTTGGAACCACCAAGACTATTCCTGGAGCTGGCCGCTCAGCCAAACTGCGCAATCAGGGAAGTAGGGCCTTGGTCAGGGTGTGACCATTAAATTATAGTCACTCTGACAGTTCCTCTGTGGAGATGGGAGAACCTTCCAG
Source organism: Salmo trutta (assembly GCF_901001165.1). Classification (NCBI taxonomy): domain Eukaryota; kingdom Metazoa; phylum Chordata; class Actinopteri; order Salmoniformes; family Salmonidae; genus Salmo; species Salmo trutta. The sequence continues at coordinate 3,973,070 of NC_042964.1, read as the reverse complement.
AAGGAAAACCATCTCTGCAACACTCTACCAATTAAGCCTTTATGGTAGTGACCAGACGGAAGCCACTCCTCAGTAAACAGCACATGACGGCCCGCTTGGAGTTTGCCAAAAGGCACCTTAATAAAACACTTTTTTAATATATACTGGGCTAGTCAGTTATGAACAAATTCTTATTTACAATGACAGCCGCCTCTGGCCAAACCTGGACGACGCTGGGCCAATTGTGCGCCACCCTATGGGACTCCCAATCACGGCCGGTTGTGATAGCCTGGATTCGAACCAGGGTGTCTGTAGTGACGCCTCTAGCCCTGAGATCTAGTGCCTTAGACCGCTGCGCCACTCGGGAGCCCTAAAGGACTGTCAGACCATGAGAAACAAGATTCTCTGGTCTGATGAAACCAAGTTGGAAGTCATTGGCCTGAATGCCAAGCGTCACGTCTGGAAGAAACCAGACACCGCACATCACCTGGCCAATACCATCCCTACCGTGAAGCGTGGTGGCAGCATGCTGTGGGGATGTTTTTCAGCTGCCAGGACTGGAAGACTTGTCAGGATCGAGGGAAAGATGAACGGAGCGAAGTACAGCGAGTTCTTTGAAAACCTGCTCCAGGGTGCTCTGGACCTCAGACAGGGGTGAAGGTTCACAACGACCCTACGCACCCAGCCAAGACAACACAGGAGTGGGTAGTCACTGGATGTCCTTGAGTGGCCCAGCCAGAGGCCGGACTTGAACCCGACCAAACATCTCTTGAGACCTGAAACATAGCTGTGCAGCGATGCCCCTCATCCAACTGACAGAGCTTGAGAGGATCTGCAGAGAAGAATGTGAGAAACTCCCCAAATACAGGTGTACCAAGCTTGTAGCGTCATACCCAATAAGACTCGAGGCTGCCGAAGGTGCTTCAACAAAGTACTGAGTATTTCATTGAAATTTTTTTTTTATATATATTTGCAAAAATTCTTAACCTGTGTTATTGAGGGGAAAACTATTTAAACTGTTTAAAATAAGGCTGTAACCTAAAAATGTTAAAAGTCAAGGGGTCTGAATAGTGTTTGTATGCATACATACTAGACAAAATATAATATAAATGCAACAATTTAAAGTTACAGTTCATATACATAAATTGGTCAATTGAAATTTCCTTAGGCCCTAATCTATGGATTTCACAACTGGGTATGGGTGCCATAGACCCACCCACTGGGGAGCCAGGCCCAGCCAATCAGACGATCCCACAGGTGAAGCCAGATGTGGAAGTCCTGGGCTGGCTTGGTTACACGCGGTTGTGAGTCTAGTTGGATGTACTGCCAAATCCTCAACCACGTTGGAGGCCGTTTTTGGTAGAGACATGAACATTAAATATAGTCATCCAACAGCTCTGGTGGACATTTCTGCAGTCTGCATGCCAATTGTACACTCCCTCAACTTGACACATCTGTGGCATTGTGTTGTGAGACAACTGCCCATTTTAGTGACACTTTGTCCCCATCACCAGGTGCACCTGTGTAATGATCATGCTGTTTAATCAGCTTCTTGATATGCCACACCTGTCAGGTGGATGGATTATCTTGGCAAAGGAGAAATGCTCACTAACATGGATGCAAACACATTTATGCACACAATTTGAGAGAAATAAGCATTTTGTGCGTATGGAACGTTTATGGTATCTTTCAGCTCATGGGACCAACACTTTACATGTTGCATTTATTCTTGTTGTGCGTGTATCTATATATCCATCTCTACATGACCAAAAGTATGTGGACACCTGCTCGTTGAACATCTCATTCCAAAATCATGGGCATTAATATGGAGTTAGTTCCCCCCCTTTGCTGCAATAACAGCCTCCACTCTTCTGAGTAGGCTATCCACTAGATGTTGGAATACTGCTGCGGGGACTTGCTTCCATTTACCCACAAGCATTAGTGAGGTCGGGCACTGATGTTGGGAGATTAGGCATGGCTCGCAGTCGGCTTTCCAATTCATCCCAATGGTGTTCGACGGGGTTGACGTCAGGGCTCTGCAGCCCAGTCAAGTTCATCCACACCGATCTCGACAAACCATCTAGTATGTCACTTTTGGGGCGGCAAGTAGCGTAGTGGTTAGAGCGTTGGGCCAGTAAACGAATCCCCGAGCTGACAAGGTTAAAATTTGTCATTCTGCCCCTGAACAAGGCAGTTAACCCACTGTTCCCCGGTAGGCCGTCATTGTAAATAAGAATTTGGTCTTACTGACTTGCCTAGTTAAAGGTAAAATAATTTTAGGTAATTTAAATTTCTGTATGGACCTTGTTTTGTCATGCTGAAACAGGAAAAGGCCTTCCCTAACTGTTGCCACAAAGTTGGAAGCACAATCATCAGGCATGTATTTTTATGCTGTCGTTAGGATTTTCCTTCACTGGAACTAAGGGGCGTAGCCCGAACCATGAAAAACAACCCCAGACCATTATTCCTCCACCAAACTTTACAGTTGGCACTATGTATTGGGGCAGGTAGTGTTCTCCTGGCATCCGCCAAACCCAGCTTTGTCTGTCAGTGTTAGATGGTGCAGCGTGATTCATCACTCCAGAGAACGCATTTCCACTGCTCCAGAGTCCAATGGCAGCGAGCTTTACACCACTCCAGCCAATGCTTGGCATTGTGTATGGTGATCTTAGGCTTGTGTGCTGCTGTTCGGCCATGGAAACCCATTTCATTAAGCTCCCGACGAACAGTCCTTGTGCTGATTTTGCTTCCAGAGGCAGTTTGGGACTCGGTAGTGGGTGTTGCAACCAAGGACAGACTATTTTTACGTGCTTCAGCACTCTGCGGTCCCATTCTGAGAGCTTGTGTGGCTCCTAGACCAGTGCTCCCCAACCCTCTTCCTGGAGATCTACTGTCCTGTGGGTTTTAAGTCCAATCCTAATTTAACACACTTGATTCTACTAATTAGCTGCTCAACAAGACCTTAACTAGCTGAATCAGATATGCTAAATTAGAGTTGGACTGAACCTACAGGACAGTAGATCTCCAGGAAGAGGTTTGGGCAGCCCTGTCCTAGACGTAACATCACTTACGGTAGACCGGGGCAGCTCTCGCAGGGCAAAAACTTGACACTGACTTGTTGGGAAGGTGGAATCCTATGACGGTGCGACATTGAAAGTCACTGAGCTTTTCAGTAAGGCCATTCTACTGCCAATGTAGAATGGCAGCCCCTCGGCACCTCATTCAGAGGTTGGGCAAAATGCGGATGACACACATCCCCCTGTCACTGTCACTCAATCAGGCAGGCACAGGTGCCAGTTCTCCGGTAGATTACTGTTCGCTTCCAAATTGCTATTTGCAAAACGCTAGTTACTCTTAGCAAGTTGCACATATGCAATTCTGGTTAAGAAACTTTAGCTCTAATACAGTGGTGGTATACCTAGATCTGCATATTTATGCTACCGCATGTTCTGAATCGGACAGGAATGTGAAGATTTTGTTTGAGTATTCAAATGTCACTACTGTCCCCTGGGAAACACTATTCCAATCATATAATTGTTTTATTACTATGATTCTAACAGTTCACCTAAGTGTTTTGAAAATCTCAATGGCAATATTTGGTTAAAAACATTTTGCAATTAGTTGCAAACAGCCTATTGTGCAACCCTACAGCAGTGCAGGAATCGAACCCACAACCTTGGCGTTGCAAACTCCATGCTCTACCAACTGAGCCACACGGGACTGTGGTTTCCCTTAACACGTCTAAACTTTGCACTTATTCAAAGGAAGTCAATGCACCTCTCTCATATTTGAGATGCCATATGAAGGATGGGTCAGTTAAAATTAAAGTATCTATTTTTTTTGTATTTTTTTCTGACAAGTCTTGACCTGGGCCAACTTAAAACTGTGTAATTATGGAACCAGGAAGTTGATAACTTGATTACAGTAACACATTGCACTTTTCATGCTCTTTAGTGAGGTCCCATCCCTCTAACACGAAGGGAAATAACACATTGCTGCAGCATCCTGAAAGTTTATTTAACTTCTGCTATAGTCTAAGAAGGGGAAATTTATATAAGCCCTAGGCAGAGGGTACAAATAGTTTTCGCCCCTCTGGAAGCTTCTTTCTCAGAACTAAGGATCCAAATAACGTTTTGCGCGTGTTATTTTACACATTCAAGTTTCTCACTGCTTTGCTCTCACACTCTTCTGAGCCCTCACCCGACATGATGTACCCTAATGTCTACCTCATATTTCTGAACAGGTGAAAATCACCTGGTGGCGATTTTGAACGAACAATCATATTTTATTACTGTTCAAAAGTTTGGGGTCACTTAGCAATGTCCTTGTTTTTTTAAAGAAACTAAAGGTCTCGTACAATGCTGTGTACTACTCCCTTCACAACAGAGGAAACTGTCTCTAACCTGAGTGGGAGGCCCCGGTGCACAACTGAGGCCAGCATTCCGGAGCTTCCTCTTCACTGTTGACGTTGAGACTGGGGTTTTGCAGGTACTATTTAATGAAGCTGCTAGTTGAGGATTTGAGGCATCTGTTTCTCAAACTAGACATTCTAATGTACTTGTCCTATTGCTCAGTTGTGCATTTGGGCCTCCCTCTCTTTCTACTCAGGTTAGAGACAGTTTGTGCTGTTCTGTGAAGGGAGTAGTACACAGCGTTGTATGAGATCTTTAGTTTCTTGGCAATTTCTCACATGGAATAGCCTTCATTTCTCAGAACAAGAATAGACTGACGAGTTTCAGAAGAAAGTTCTTTGTTTCTGGCCATTTTGAGCCTGTTATTGAACCCACAAATACTGATGCTCCAGATACTCAACTAGTCTAAAGAAGGCCAGTTTTATATCTTCTTTAATCAGGAATAACAGTTTTCAGCTGTGCTAACGTCATTGCAAAAGGGTTTTCCTAATGATCAATTAGCCTTTTTTTTTTTTTAAATGATCAACTTTGATTCACTAACACAACGTGCAATTGGAACACAGGAGTGATGGTTGCTGATAATGGGCCTCTGTACGCCTATGTAGATATTCCATAAAAAAATCTGCCGTTTCCAGCTACAATAGTCATTTACAACATTAATAATGTCTACACTGTATTTCTGATCAATTTCATGTTATTTTAATGGACAAAGTGCTTTTCTTTCAAAAACAAGAACATTTCTAAGTGACCCCAAACTTTTATGTATGTGGTGAGAACAAATATAAACGCAACATGTAAAGTGTTGGTTTCATGAGCTGAAATAAGAGCCCAGATGCACAAAAAGCTTATTTCTCAATGTTTTGCGCAAAAAGGTACCGTGACGAGATCCGGAGGCCCATTGTCGTGACATTTATCCGCCGCCATCACCTCATGTTTCAGCATATTGCACGGCCCCATGTCGCAAGGATCTGGACACACTTCCTGGAAGCTGAAAATGTCCCTGTTCTTCAGTGAATTAAATGTAACCCATTGAGCATGTTTGGGATGCTCTGGATCAACGTGTAGGACAGCGTGTTCCAGTTTCCGCCAATATCCAGCAACTTTGCACAGCCATTGAAGAGTGGGACAACATTCCACAGGCCATGATCAATAGCCAGATCAACTCTGTGAAAATGTGTTGTGCTGCATAAGGCAAATGGTGGTCACATTTCTGATCCACTCCCCTACTTAAAAAAGTAGAAAATATTGTACATCCTGAGCAGAAATCTGTCTTTAGTTCCACATATTCCGGAACTGCAGCCACTGAATTATATAATGGGGATACAATGGCCTATGCCTGTAACACACGTATCTGGGAGGGCTGTGTTTTCAGGTTTTAAGTCATTTAGGCCTAATAGTCATAATCTTGAGTACTCTGTGATAACTAGCATAGTGTTCATCAGCCTATTATAATGGGTCTCCTCACACTAATTGGTGTTCATGTAATTGTATTCTTTTTTTTCTTTTTACAGTTCAGTCCAACTTTACACAGTTCCCAAAAGTGAGAGGCTGTAAGCGTGATATGGTGTCATAGAATGGCTTCAGTTTGAATTCAATCCTCAATGTGAAGAGCATCCTTTAGCGATCCAATATGTCAGCTTGCTGTTGGCTTTATTAACATGAGCTGGCTTCAAATACATGTGTATTTGAGTATCTGGTATTTAATATACTTTTTTTCTGTGCGCATTTAAATATACACACAGCTCAAAACAAGTGTTTTTATTAGTATTTTACAGGTAATTTGTAAAAAAGAAATTAAATAAAAAATCTTTACCAAAATTATTTTAGTTTTCAAATACATTTTAGAATTTTAAATGCTTTCCAAGTTTATTTCCAAATTCATTAATAAAAAAACATGTATTTTCAAATAAAAGATATAACTTTGAATGTTTGTAGAAGTAATTAATGTTTTTGAAATGGTATTTGTACCCGGTCTGTTAGCATGTGGACTTTTCTGTCTCTTTAGCAGGTAATTGCAGCCATGGAAACACAGCTGTCCAATGGGCCCACTTGCAACAACACGAGCAACGGTCCCTCAACAATCTCAAACAACTGCTCCTCTCCGGTAGAGTCGGGGAGCATGGAGGACAGTAAAACTAACTTGATAGTAAACTACCTGCCTCAGAACATGACCCAAGAAGAGCTCAAGAGTTTGTTTGGGAGCATCGGGGAAATTGAGTCCTGTAAATTAGTTCGAGACAAAATAACAGGTAAGGTATGCAGATGCCACTGAATTGTTAAGAGCTATTTTGTTGTTTTCTTTTAAAGTTGTAAATGTTTATTTTTTGGGAGGGGTATATCAGTTGAGACCACAGCCATGTGGTGGTTTATGGGTGGATGATGTCATGGGCATTTGCCTCTCTTGCATCCATTTTTTCCCCCCCTCACTAACTTGATGCCATTTTATTCTCCAGTGTCATAAATTATGGAACGTTGTGCTTTTTATCCCCAATTAAAGCATGAATCTTGCTTTTAAAGATTATATTTAGTGAGGCGATAAGTCTCTGAACAAAATGGTATAATTAGATGGCATCTCTAAGTGAAAGCCATTATGAAACTTACCCAGCAGCAAACCAGATTGACTTACTCTAGAAAGGACTGATTTTTAAATTGTTAAATATCACTGGTTTAACTTAAAAAAAGCTTGCTCCTGTCATCCATCATGCCAAAAGAGGGCAACCTTTTGGGTATCTGGACATGAAACATTTGTTTTCCTTTTAATGGAAAAGGACTCTTCCTACGCTAACATTTTACAGGATTTTGTCCAGAAATTTTACCTGAGGTGATTATTTTCACTGTAATACACCTGTATTTGTTGAATGGCTTTTCTAGGTGGAAATCATAATGTCACCATTTTAGATCAGTGGCTGTGTGAAGGAAGGGGAAATGCTGCAGAGCTCAAGCAAAAGGCATAAGCACACATTGACATGACATCTCGGACATGACTATGTAGATCACGTGTCAAACTCATTCCACTGAGGGCAGAGTGTCTGCCTGTTTTCGATCCTCCCTTGTACTTGATCGATTGAATTAAGGTCAGTGATTAGTTAGGAACTCCCCTCACCTGGTTGTCTAGGTCTTAATTGAAGGTAAAAACCAGCAAACACTAGACCTTCCATGGGAAGAGTTTGAGACCCCTGGGGTAGATGATGCTGTTGGCTCATAACTGCTCAGTGTATCAAGGTTACCTAGACCTCTCTCTGCTGGTTAGTACTCTCACACACAGGGACTTGGTAGTGCGTCTTTAGCTGTAGTGAGAATTGTATCCGTTTTCATTTGCATTTGACCCTGAAACATTTACTGTGCCTCAGTGTAGTGCGGTGCCTTATCCCATTGGTAGACTCTGAAGGTCATATCAATCCCCCACCCCACCCATAGCAAGTGAAACCATTTGAATTGACTCAATGTGTTTTTGTACTCGTAAGCAATGTTCCAGAAGACTGCTGTGCAGAAGAAATATCAGCCCACTGAAAAACATGAGATTTCAACTTTTTTTTTCTTCTCCCTCTTATCATTATCGTTTCCATTTTTAATGTGGCAATTGATCAAATCAACACAATATTAGCCACTTTCAATGCAACATACCAAAACAAACTACGTAAGAGAATTTGGTTGTAGGCAGAACACATCTATATGCAAATACATAATTGTCATATGGATCTGTCAGTCCCTTTTTGAACTGGACTGTGTTTACAGCATGAGCGGTCGTGAGTAGATGCAGCTTGTTTTGAGATCAGTGAGAGCTGCATGTACTGTAGCCACGTGTGCACATTTTTGTTCATATTCTTTGCTAGTGAGTTTTTAGCCCAGTTATAGATATTTTATAGTCAGGAATTGCGGTGCGATTTGCTTCCTACAAGAGCACAAAATGTGTACATTTCTATACGTCTTTGAAAAGCGAGCTTTTTTTTCCCCCCTCTCTGTCTTTATAGGGGTGTTGTATTTTTAATGGGATTGAATTAGCCAATAGGAAGAGGGTGGCATAATTCGTCTTTTCTGTAATCATTTTATGGGAATTATTTTGTAAAGTGGTTTCTTGCATCAAACATTCAGTCACCGTGTCTAAAGGACAAGTGGATAAACAGGTTAATTTTAAGCCCTGCGTGTTTTTTTCCCCCAAGTCTCATGTAATGTACATGTTCAATGCCTGCTACTGTATGCTGACTGCTAGAACAGCTGGTAAAATGTTATGGAATGCTTTTTCTCCATTGTTTTTGATGGTAGGCCTACATTATTAAAATGGCCATAGTAGCCTGTTTGGCCACTGTTAAAACTGGTACAGCCTCCATGTTCACAGTAAATGAGCGCTGGAAGTTGCACAGAGTTTTTACAACGTTCAAGTTCGCGCTCAGCACAACAAATTTGTTCTTATGTTTATAGGCATGTTTCATGCCAATGAATAGAAGGTGAACATCTCTAAATCCATCAGTTTAATTAAATGACAAAAAATCCCAGAATTCCCCCAACTGAGCTAAACTTTTTGGAAATGGCAAGTTCACTTCCTAATAACGCAGCTCAAATCTCCAGCTTTCCGTTCAGTTTGGAAAAAGGAATCCCGTGTCAATTATGAATAAGGCACCTGCTGGGTTAATAATTACACAACTTCTCTAGTAATACCAGTCACATTGAAATAGAGCTGTAGGTGATTTGTCAACGATATTGATCTATTCCCGGTGTATCCCGTCTTCGTTAAATAGGCCTACCTGTAAACGAACAACCCTCTCCCTTCTAAAATATGAATGGTGTTGAATATTTTACCATGCTTACGTATAGCTGAGCAGCTTTCAAAAGAAAGAGTGTCTCCTGGTAGGCTCCTGTGCGTGCTTCTCAGTAACTCCATCTCGTTCGTAATGGTGTGTCCAAGTCTAAAAATATAATGCTCTCAGTGTTTTGAGCTAAATCCATCCATGTCCCTGCATGCCCAGTACTACACTGTGCTCTGTCTCTAATGAGGGATACCCATTCTCTCTGGGGGGAAAAAAGCCACTCGCCATAATTATACACAATACGCAGCGAGGCTAACAACCTGTGAAATTACTGTGCTTTGTGCCATATTCTGCTTGTTCCATTTTTTTTATTTTTATTTTTTTTTTAAAGTGATGTATTTGCATGTAAACTGGCTATAATATATTTAGACTGTCACATGGGATGACGTCTGGATTAGGCCTCTTCTCCCATGAGAGATGCGTATGGAAACCGTATGAATGGATAAGGGGTCAGGACGATACTAGCGTCGCAATACTCCTTGTTGTGGCAAGGAAATAAAACAAAGTGGTTTTAACTTCTTTAGGAAAACGGCCCTAATATTGGAAAAGTTGTCATCCAAGCTATAATCACACAATATTTACATGTAGCAGCATTTTTGCCATGAAACATTTTTGCAATACTGGCATTGTCCCGGCCCTAATAATGGACTAGGATTGAACAGTCTAAGTTGCGATATTTACATTGGAGTCTTTTATTCTCTTGATAGTCTTCTAAACAAATAGATCAGCCTTGAGTGTTGTTACTTTTTGACAGACAAGATTATTACTGGAAATTGTCTGGAATACGTCTGAATTGTTAATCTGACAACTGTTTAATGTGGCTAAGGACTGTTATGATGGTTTGGACTAAGTGTGATTGCCTGCTTTAGTAAGCTTTTAGCTGTTGGCAAGTGAGTTGGGTATGGATTTAAACATTTTTTTTATCTTCAGACGAGTGTGAACAACAGGAAGTGTCTCTCGTGCTAGCTACATCAGATGTTGAGTAATCACCAGACATCCTGAGAGATTAACCTGTATGTCCTCTAGTGCAATCTCCCTGTTTTTAAATGTGGACCCCCCCCCCCCCCGGATTGCCTGTAAAGTCTGGGGAGCCAATTAAGAGTATGGGCTCCTCAAACATCTGCCTAATCAGAACAAAGGGATTATCCATAGGAAGATGTGTCGTTTTCTCAACATGTCAGGATTTGTTTGCCCTTCAGGCTCAAATGGAAGTGTCATCTCACCAGCTCATTTCAAAGGCTCACTGTGTTTTTCTCCTGGCTATAGCGCTCCCGGAGATGCAAGGTGAATTTAAGTTTATCAGCTGTTCTCTATAGCAGCCGAGGAACCCGTGCAAGCAATGACTCACGGTGATGGCCCACATTGAGCCAGAATGGGAGTGAATCTCCCAATCTTGTATTTTTTTTTATTGTAGCATGTAAAATGGCAGACTGTGTTTTGAAGAGAGGCCTGTAGAAAGCCACCCTTTGTTGAATCTGCATCCCACATTGAAGCATTACATGTGCACGTTTGAATTTAGTTTAAGGGGTAATTTGTGCGTGCTACCAAGGGATTATGAAAATGCCCTCTCCAACCCCCCCCCCCCCAAGATTTCAATCTAATCTCATATTAGGTTTCCATATCTTAATTTATTAATATCTATATTTATTCATATATTTTGAAGTTGCTTGTGAACTTGACCACCAGTCGAATTGCAGACAAAGGAGTGGGTGGAGGAAATTGAATTGACAGTGTGCACATAAGGAGTGGGTGGAGGAAATTGTAGATTTTGGAAATAAATAATAGAGGGGAACACGTTGAACCTCGGCGCTCGTCTGTGTCAGATGACTCACTTCGAAGCAGAGGAATCTTCCGGCAATTGGTGACTTCACGACCTTTTGTCAAGATGGGCCAAGATTCTGAGCCTAGCCTTAATAACTGTTTCTAATGCTGCCAGTTGGCATGTGGATTCATGTTTTAGAATATCCTGTGGTTGAATCCATTGTTATTGAAAGACATTGGATGTTCTCTATTGTAGATATCCAGGGCTGCAGGCTAGAAGGGGAAGGGACGTACAGGGCTGCAGGCTAGAAGGGGGAGGGACGTACAGGGCTGCAGGCTAGAAGGGGGAGGGACGTACAGGGCTGCAGGCTAGGAGGGGGGGAGGGACGTACAGGGCTGCAGGCTAGGAGGGGGGGAGGGACGTACAGGGCTGCAGGCTAGGAGGGGGGGAGGGACGTACAGGGCTGCAGGCTAGGAGGGGGGGAGGGACGTACAGGGCTGCAGGCTAGGAGGGGGGGAGGGACGTACAGGGCTGCAGGCTAGGAGGGGGGGAGGGACGTACAGGGCTGCAGGCTAGGAGGGGGGGAGGGACGTACAGGGCTGCAGGCTAGGAGGGGGGGAGGGACGTACAGGGCTGCAGGCTAGGAGGGGGGGAGGGACGTACAGGGCTGCAGGCTAGGAGGGGGGGAGGGACGTACAGGGCTGCAGGCTAGGAGGGGGGGAGGGACGTACAGGGCTGCAGGCTAGGAGGGGGGGAGGGACGTCTTGTGATTTACCCAACATCTGAGGTATCTAGCACGAGCAGCATACGGTTTAAGCTAAATACACTGGGCCATGGGAGACTCGAAATCACCAGCTAGTCAAACAACATGAAGAGAAATGAGGCCAGAGATGTACAGTATGTCAAGTTATGAGAATGGGAGGGCTCCAGGACTAGTTTTCCTCGGTGTTCAACGGACTCAGTGACATTTTCCACTTCCAAACACCTTCTAAATCTGTGGTATTCAAAGTTGGGAATCTGGAGTTTTTTGTTGTTGTGACTTTAGCTCTGAACCATTGAGGCTTCAAGTTCATCATATGCTCTTTAAAGTGGAACTGTTGTACATCCTGTTGAACTGTTGTGCATCTATCTAGTCTTATTCATTGGTGTGGGTGGGTGGGGCGGCAGGTAGTCTAGTGGTTAGAGTGTTAGCCCTGTAACCGAAAGGTTGCTGGATCGAATCCCCTAGCTGACAAGGTAGAAATCTGTCATTCTGAACAAGGCAGGTAACCCACTTTTTCCCCAGTAGGTCGTCATTGTAAATAACAGTTTTGTTCTTAACTGACTTGCCTGGTTAAATAAAAGACGGACCTGATCTGCCCACAGTTGAACTTTAGTGATTCTAATTGGTTTGTTTTCTGATTGCAGGTCAGAGCCTCGGTTATGGATTTGTGAATTACGTGGACCCGAAAGATGCAGAGAAAGCCATTAACACATTAAATGGCCTGAGACTACAGACCAAAACCATTAAGGTAAGCAAACACCCACCGATCCCTCAAGTATCACATGGGATTGTTCATCCAATCGTCCACTGATGGAATTTGAACCTGATAACTTTATTCTTATTGTTCTATTCTGTTGTCTCAATGTTCTATTACTTTACTTTAGAATATAATAATGTTCTATTGTTACTTTAGAATATAACAATGTTCTATTATGCTACTCTATTCTGTTATTCTAAGCCATTTCCATATGCTTAGTATCCAGTGGCAAAAAAGGACCATTGCATGGTAATTGTGTGCTGTCCAAATGTTCTAACTTCTGTTTGGTATTAAGTAGAGTCATTGTGAAGCAAGGAGAGGGAGCCTGTAATATGTAGAGCAGAGCTGTTTCTATGGTTGCATGTGCTGCTGTAGAGCGCCGAGCGCCTGTGTATGATGCCGGTACAGGGAGGTGGCTCTCTTATTGGTATTCATCTGGCAGAGCCGGTATTGATGTGCTGGAGAAACTCATTTGCTTCATGCAGTGCGTCAGGACCTGTGAACGCTGGGGCTGATTTTTATTGGATGTGATTTTCCACGGTACATACACTGGCCTGATCCAAGAGGGGGTGAAAATGGCTGCTTGTGAAAACGTGTCCTGCGTCTCTAAACCCTCCCTCCTCCCCCAAAGAACCCTCTTAAATAGGAATGGGCATGTTTATTCAAATATACAAAGGGACGTTAAGTAAATTGCCTATTTTCTTTTATTTAACTGGGCAAGTCCGTTAAAACCTCTTACATCTAGATGTTCCGCTAGCGGAACGCCTCGCCAATATCCAATGATAGAGCGTGGCGCGAATTACAAACTCCTCAAAAATCCAAACACTTCAATTTTTCAAACATATGACTATTTTACACCATTTTAAAGACAAGACTCTCCTTTATCTAACCACATTGTCCGATTTGAAAAAGGCTTTACAACGAAAGCAAAACATTAGATTGTCAGCAGAGTACCCAGCCAGAAATAATCAGACACCCATTTTTCAAGCTAGCATATGTCACATAAACCCAAACCACAGCTAAATGCAGCACTAACCTTTGATCTTCATCAGATGACGCTCCTAGGACATTATGTTATACAATACATGCATGTTTTGTTCAATCAAGTTCATATTTATATCAAAAACCAGCTTTTTACATTAGCATGTGACGTTCAGACCTAGCATACCCACCGAAAACTTCTGGTGAATTTACTAAATTACTCACGATAAACGTTCACAAAAAACATAACAATTATTTTAAGAATTATAGATACATAACTCCTTTATGCAATCGCGGTGTCTGATTTTTAAAATAGCTTTTCGGTGAAAGCACATTTTGCAATATTCTGAGTAGATAGCTCGGCCATAACAGGCTAGCTATTCTGACACCCACCAAGTTTGGCACTCACCAAACTCAGATTTACTATAAGAAAAATTGGATAACCTTTGCTGTTCTTCGTCAGAATGCACTCCCAGGACTTCTACTTCAACACCCAATGTTTTTGGTTCCAAATAATCCATAGTTATATCCAAATAGCGCCGTTTTGTTCTTGCGTTCAAGACACTATCCGAAGGGTGACGCGGCGGCGCGTATCGTGACAAAATATTCCATTACGGTACTTCGAAGCATGTCAAACGCTGTTTAAAATACATTTTTATGCGATTTCTCGTAAAATAGCGATAATATTCCGACCGGGAGACCTTGTTTTCATTCAAAGACTGAAAATAGAAAATGGAGTCTTCACATGCATACGCACACCCGTTGTCATTGTTCTCAGATCGACCACTTTCCAAAACCCCTACTGTTTTTCGCCCAGGGACTGCAGAGTCATCATTCCCCGTTCTGGCGCCTTCTGAGAGCCTATGGGAGCCTTAGAAAATGTCACGTTACAGCAGAGATCCTCTGTTTTCAATAAAGAGGCTAAAGAAGGCCAAGAAATGGTCAGAGAGGGCACTTCCTGTATGGAATCTTATCAGGTTTTGGCCTGCCATATGAGTTCTGTTATACTCACAGACACCATTCAAACAGTTTTAGAAACTTTAGGGTGTTTTCTATCCATGTCTACTAATTATATGCATATTCTAGTTTCTGGGCAGGAGTAATAACCAGATTAAATCGGGTACGTTTTTTTATCCGGCCGTGAAAATACTGCCCTTATCCTAAACAGGTTAAGAACAAATTTTTATTTTCAATGACAGCCTAGGAACAGAGGGTTAACTGCCTTGTTCTGCCCCTGAACAACAGATTTGTACCTTGTCGGCTTGGGTATTCGATCTTGCAACCTTTCGGTTACTAGTCCAACGCTCTAACCGCTAGGCTAGTTGCGCATTAGTCAGAGGTTCCATGTGTAGAAATGTGAAGTGGGAGATCGCTGATGCAAAATGGAATTAAATAAATGAACGGATTAAGTTAGCTAAATTAGGAGTAGGCTACAACGAGTAACCAACAGGTAGGCTGTTTAATCTGAATGGCGTTGTTGTAGATGAGGAGCGCAGCAAAACTTCCTCAATTAGCCTAGATGGCTAGCTAACGTTGCGCTAAAGACAGCCTTTTACAGATCGGTTCATAAACCACCTATGGCAGCTACAAGTATCGATCTAGCTTGGCTCTGGCTACTTTTTCCTCTCCTATGTCACATCCCAGCCCCTGCTCATCTCCCCCCCCTTACAATCAGCGTGCACCTTCTCTCCTGTGTTGCTAAGGCTGCGCAGAAAGCGTGAAGTTACAAAACCATTTATTGGGGCATTCTCGATATCCATATTTTTATTATTCAAATAGTGAAATTATTTTGAATACTCGTCCCTACTCTGAAATTAGAACACTGGCATTAATATGGAGTTGTTTCCCCCCCCTTTGCTGCTATAACAGCCTCTAATCTGCTGGGAAGGCTTTCCACTAGATGTTGGGAACATTACTGCTATAACAGCCTCTACTCTGCTGGGAAGGCTTTCCACTAGTTGTTGGGAACATTGCTGCGGGGACTTGCTTCTATTCAGCAACGAGAATTAGTGATGTTGGGCACTGATGTTGGGAGATTAGGCCTGGCTCGCAGTCGGCGTTCCAATTCATCCCAAAGGTGTTCGATGGGGTTGAGGTCAGGGCTCTGCAGGCCAGTCAAGTTATTCCACACCGATCTTGACAAACCATTTCTGTATGGACTTGCGCTTTGTGCACGGGGCCATTGTCATGCTGAAACAGGAAAGGGCCTTCCCCAAACTGTTGCCACAAAGCACAGAATCGTCTAGAATGTCATTGTATGCTGTAGTATTAAGGTTTCCCTTCACTGGAACTAAGGGGCCCGACCCATGAAAAACAGCCCCAGACCATTATTCCTCTTCTACCAAACTTTAGAGTCGGTACTATGCATTGAGGCAGGTAGCGTTCTCCTGGCATCTGCCAAACCCAGATTCGTCTGTCGGACTGCCAGATGGTGAAGCGTGATTCATCACTCCAGAGAACGCGTTTCCACTGCTCCGGAGTTCAACGGGTGCGAGCATTACACCACTCCAGC
Organism: Salmo trutta; assembly: GCF_901001165.1. Taxonomy (NCBI): domain Eukaryota; kingdom Metazoa; phylum Chordata; class Actinopteri; order Salmoniformes; family Salmonidae; genus Salmo; species Salmo trutta. The sequence continues at coordinate 3,957,099 of NC_042964.1, read as the reverse complement.
CGACACTTGGCATTGCACATGGTGAGCTTAGGCTTGTGTGCTGCTGCTCGGACATGGAAACCCATTTCATGAAGAAAGGTGCGGCAGGTAGCCTAGTGGTTAGTGTTGGACCAGTAACTGAAAGGTTGCTAGGTCGAATCCCCGAGCTGACAAGGTAAACATCTGTCCTTCTGCCACTGAACAAGGCAGTTAACCTACTGTTCCTAGGCTGACATTGTAAATAAGAATTTGTTCTTAACTGACTTGCCTTTTTAAAATAAAATGCCGCTTCCGACGAACAGTTCTTCTGCTGATGTTGCTTCCAGAGGCAGTTTTTACTTCACAATAACAGCACTTACAGTTTACCGGGACAGCCCCAGCAGAGCAGAAATTTGACAAACTGACTTGTCGGGAAGGTGGCATCCTATGACGGTGCCATGTTGAAATTCACTGAGCTCTTCAGTAAGGCCATTCTGTCACTGTTTGTCTATGGAGATTGCGTGGCTGTGCTCGATTTTTTTATTTTATTTTTATACATCGGTCAGTAATGGGTGTGGCTGAAATAGCCGAATCCACTATTTGGAAGGGTTGTCCACATACACCGAAAGTGTGTGTGAGAGAGAGAGATGTACCACACGAAATTCTCCAGCTGCTCTTTCAGAAGTGCAAAAAAAAACATGAGCCAGTAGAATATACTTTGTATTGGCATCAAATGCAGTGTGATTGGGGGGGGGGAGTTTAATTGGAGTGAGTGAATTTCATTGATCAAATCCATCGGGCCAGATTGCGGAGCTGGTCTTGGTAGAGGACCATTTTAGCGGGTTTGACACCTAATGAAATACGCTCCAGATAATACACAGGTCTAACACAGACCTCGCCACACACAGACCTGTAGGCAGCCACGAGGCAGAAACCCACACTGCACAACACTGTCCCCATGCTTAAAGTCTCACGCTGTGTGTACGTGGCCTGCGTAGAAGGGGATGGTATCCTCAGAAAATGAAGACGGGTGTGTATTCCTGTTGGTCTTCAGGTCTAGTGGACTATCTGGTACCCTTGTGTTTTCTATTACATGGATGTGTGTTTTTTGACTTTTATATATTTCTTCTGGCTAACATGGAGAAGTTAGTTTTGGTCCCAGTGTTGATGCGAAACGCACCTACAGGTTATGTACAGAACTTGGATGAGTGTGTGCCTCTAATTGCTATTAGTTGGGGGGGGGGGGGGGAAATGGCAGCGATGCACTATGATGGTAAAATATCTTCATGTAAAACACAAACATGAAAGAGAAAATCAACTTGTTTTTTATTAAAGTAAGAATGTCAAATGTCACGGTACAGGTAACTGCCGTAAATAACAAAACCCCAACATGGCGTCTTAATAGGGCTGTTGGGTCACCAGAACAGCTTCGATGCAATTTGACATATACTCTGCAACTGTCTGGAACTATATTCTTCAGGCGCCCCTCCAGAATCTCTGCCCCCCCCCCAGGCCCTACGCCCCTTCAGATTCTGGACCAGAGGGTCACTATGTGAGGCTTCACCCTTAACATACACAACTCAACCAAGTCCGAGCCAGCTAGCCTGTCTATTGAAGGTGAATAACACACACTAAGCCTACACAACATACACAATAGACCTGTATGAGATCTGGCTTGAATGGACCGTATACCGGTAACTGCTAAAGTAAAGGAAATGGCAAAGTGTCTTAATAGGGCGTTGGGCAACTACAAGCCAGAACTGCTTTAAATCACCTTGGAACTCTATTGGAGGGATGTGACACCATTCTTTATTTTGTTGTTTTTTGTTGATGGTGGTGGGAAACGGCTGTCTCAGGCATCGCTCCAGAAACTCCCATACATGTTGAATTGGGTTGAGATCTGGTGACTGAGACAGTCATGTGGTTTACTTGATTTTCATGCTCATCAAACCGTTCAGAGACCACTGGTGCCCTGTGGATGGGGGCATTGTTATCCTATGGGGGCATAGCCATGTTAGTCAAAATAATGGCCCACCCAGCGTTTTTAATACATGACTCTAAGCATTATGGGATGTTAATTGCTTAATTAACTCGGGAACCACCTGCTTTCAATACACTATTGTGGTAGTTGTGTGTGTGAATGTCACAAGGATAATACAATTTAATCAGCTTTTTCTTTTTTAAAAATGGGTCTAACAAATGTTCTCAAAATTAACTCATTCAAGTGATCAAATACTAACATCCCTTTTTGGATATTTGATTAATCGTGCCCGTCCCTAATACCAACTTCCTGCAAAAGCCCACTTATTATTAATATTATCCTTCAATACTTTTTTATATCAAACAAGCCTACTAAGTTTCTACGAAAAGGTCTGGAACCTGAAATGTTTTCATCGGTGGCGAAAACACTTGATGTTACTCCCACCCTGGTTCTGTTCTCTTGGGTTTGGAACATTCCAGAAGCAGTCATGGAGACTGTGAGACTCGTGAATATGAATTTCCCCATAATTGTGGCAGAAGTAGATTTTTGTTGTTGTTGTTCAAATAAACAATTTATTCAGAGCACTGGATGTTCATCATTGAATTCAATGCTTTTGATTGGCCCTGCACTCGTTAGACATAAACACGGGTGGGGGGGGGGGGGGGGGGTTGGGATTTCTTGTGTTTCTCCACTGCTGGAAGTGTGTCAAGGCTATCGTCACCATTTCTGTAAGGGCACTAGTGGTATTCTTCACTGTGAACTGTCATTGGTGTATTGAAGAGGACACTGAACCAGTCTGTGGTTGGCGTATTGAAGGGGACACTGAACCAGTCTGTGGTTGGCGTATTGAAGGGGACACTGAACCAGTCTGTGGTTGGTGTATTGAAGGGGACACTTAACTTAATTCTCATGTGATTGCTCCTGCTCTAGGTTTCCTACGCTCGTCCAAGCTCAGCCTCCATTAGAGATGCAAATTTGTACGTCAGTGGCTTACCAAAAACCATGACTCAGAAGGAACTAGAGCAGCTCTTCTCTCAGTACGGACGAATCATTACCTCTCGCATTCTGGTGGACCAAGTGACCGGTGAGTAGGAAGCCCTCACTCGCTCTCTCTTTGTGTTTTGTCCCAGTACCCCCCCCAGCCAGGCCTCAGGAATGAATGTGATGTACCGCTGTGTCCCAACATGCCATTTTACTGCTGCAGCCTTTCATCAATGTACATAGCTGGATGAAATATGAAATTGATTGTAGAGTAGAAAGATTGAAGTTCTAGTAATTTAATAGTATGTACATCTTCCCTCTATCTCTACAACTTCCTTCTGCCCTCCCCTCGCTCTCTGCCCTCCCCTCGCTCTCTGCCCTCCCCTCGCTCTCTGCCCTGCCCCTCGCTCTATGCTCTCTGCCCTGCCCTCGCGCTCTCATTCTGGCTCGCTCTCCCTCCGTATTGCCCCTGAAGGTGTAGCTGTAATCCTGTTTCATAGCAAGAAATAATATAAATGTTCTAATCTCCTCCATTTCCAAACTACCATGTGGAAATGGAATCTGTACGCTCCTTATGAAATACTAATAAACAGAACCTCTCTGCTGTAGAAATGTATAATATTCAGTCAAGGGTTAGGGACAAGGCTTCCAAATGTAATTTGTTGCCAATACAATTATAATTTTTCTGTGTTAGAATGTGTGCTTACAGTGGGTTTTGGAGAAGAAATGTTATTCATGCTTCTTCGTCTGCGGATGGGTTCAATCAGTTAGCTTATTGACTAAATGATATCAGTTGCCTTGTGGGATTTGTTGTGCTGATTTTGAAAAATAACTACATTTTCTAATCAGTTGTAGGCTTGATGTTTTGATGTCCCAGGTTGACCACAAATGTCTGTCATACAGCTTTTTATTTTCCAAGTATATTGACATTGCCTTGCAATAAACTAGCAGTGTTCTTATTCATTGTCCTGGCAACTAGCGTCCTGGCAACTAGCGTCCTGGCAACTAGCGTCCTGGCAACTAGCGTCCTGGCAACTAGCGTCCTGGCAACTAGCGTCCTGGCAACTAGCGTCCTGGCAACTAGCGTCCTGGCAACTAGCGTCCTGGCAACTAGCGTCCTGGCAACTAACGTCCTGTCCAATACTTGTAGGTCAAGCTGCCTCACTTTTCCGTAGTTCTGGCTCAGACTAGGCTTACTTAGTAATATGACATGTAGCTAACCAAGTCAGAGCGCCACAATATTGCCACCTGTCTAAACATGACGCTTGTGTTCCCCAGGTGTCTCCAGAGGGGTGGGTTTTATCCGGTTTGACCGGCGAATCGAAGCTGAAGAGGCCATCAAGGGCCTGAATGGCCAGAAGCCACCGGGCGCCACAGAGCCCATCACCGTGAAGTTCGCCAACAACCCCAGCCAGAAGACAAGCCAGGCTCTGCTCTCCCAGCTGTACCAGTCGCCCAATCGAAGGTACCCCGGACCCCTCGCACAGCAGGCACAGCGCTTCAGGTAAAGGGGTACACTAAAAAACAAACCCACCTACCACAGCAGGTACAGCGCTTCAGGTAAAAGGGTACACTAAAAACAAATCCACCTACCACAGCGCTTCAGGTAAAGGGGTACACTAAAAACAAATCCACCTACCACAGCGCTTCAGGTAAAGGGGTACACTAAAAACAAACCCACAGCGCTTCAGGTAAAAGGGTACACTAAAAACAAACCCACCTACCACAGCAGGTACAGCGCTTCAGGTAAAGGGGTACACTAAGAACAAACCCACCTACCACAGCAGGTACAGTGCTTCAGGTAAAAGGGGTACACTAAAAACAAACCCACCTACCACAGCGCTTCAGGTAAAAGGGGTACACTAAGAACAAACCCACCTACCACAGCGCTTCAGGTAAAAGGGGTACACTAAAAACAAACCCACAGCGCTTCAGGTAAAAGGGGTACACTAAAAACAAACCCACCTACTGCGTTTATGATTAGAGCTAAGCCAAGTCATGGCCTACCTACAATGACATGAAATCCATTTATTCCTCATAGGGGATAAACACTTTAAAACTGCATTTTGAATTGTCTCACTTTACAGTGGAATACTCTAGACTACATGAAGCTATAACGTTCTGTTTTACTTATCAAAACATCCCAGAGTTATTCAAAATCATTTCGCTATTCACACTTTTACTTTGTGTTCCTCCTGTTGCAAATATCTAATCTTGTTGAATGTGGGTCTGAGGGATTTTAGTATTTTTGGTCATTAAAACGCTTAACTATTTGAACCCCCCCCCCCCCCCCCCCCCAGGAAAAGAGGCAACAAAAAAAACAAATGGGCTTATGTTCTGTGTTGCCACCCTTTCTATTGCTGCTGAATGACTTGTTATTGAGCTGTCCAAATTCACATTGTTGGTGGTCTTGGTGTAAGAAATGTAGTGTATTCTAACTATATCGTGAAAGCTGAATATTAAAGGGTCAATGCAGCCAATTTTATCTCAATATCAAACCACATCTGGGTAATTATTTAAGTACCTTACTGGAATTGTTTTTTTTTTTCTTCGATTTTTATTCAATTTAAAAAATCCTTTAGCTAGGACTGAGTGGGGATGAGGAAAAGAGAACGTTTGTTCTTATTGGCAGAGGTTTGGAACTCTGTTGGTCTATTAGCTAATTTACTGCATGGCGACGTCACTATGCGGAGCCAAAACTCCATCCCACCAAAACGGGCAGAGAATCCAGGCGGTCTTTTCAAACACTACAATGGCATTATGATCATTTTCACAGTATTATTCCAACCTCCATAGTGTTGAATTGTGTGTGTGTGTGTGTGTGTGTGTGTATATATAAAACTCAGGATAATCCCATTTGACTGCACTGGGACTTTAACAATACTTATCTTCCCTAGTGACTCACTTTTTATTTGCCCTTTTTTATTTCATGTGTGTGCACTTGTAGTGCACAATGGCTTTGTATTTCTTTTCATTATTCTTGTTGACCATATAATGGCATGCGCTTGTCCTTAACATCAACATTAGTGCGTCTGTACCACACAATGTAAACAAGCCAATTTGGGTGTAATTTCCCCGGGGATTCCCAACCAGTTAAATTGCTTAGCTCGTGTTAGCCAGTCAATTATGAGAGACAATCTCTGAAAACATTTGCTCAACGGCTATCTTTTTTTATGAATGTGTTGAACTTCAATGTTTCTGCAGACTGCAGTATTTGCTTCAACTGAACTCCTTTCATTTCAGGTTGGACAATCTGCTAAACATGGCATACGGAGTCAAGAGGTAATTCAACTATTACAGTTGCAGTTTTGCATTAGGAAATTCTTTGGGACACATTGGGTGTTTGTTCCATCCAAGGTGAGGCCTAGATCATTTTCCATGACTGTATTCAGCTGTTGCCTGAACCCTATACTGACTAGAATTTCAGGTTGTCGGTCAAATATTTTGGCATTTTTGTGTAAGCCAGTGAGGGCTTTGGGAGGGGGGGTGTGGTGTGTGTGTGTGTGTGTGTGTGTGTGTGTGTGTGTTAGTGGAGCGCGGGTGAGCCGTTTGCTCCTCAACCACTCAACTAGATGTGACAGAGGGCTGCACCTGACCCTAACCCTCTAATATAGAACATGTTCTGTAGGCTACAGTCAGATGGTGGGATGATATTTGACAGGGCATGCAGGATTTTATTGGCCTGATTTTTAGATATGTTTCTGCTTATAACTTCCAGTATTTTGGTAAGCTATTTGTTAGTCAACTTGTCTATAATTTAGATATACATGCAGCTTCTCTTCTGTCATTATGTTGCCCTACAAAACTAAATAAACCCTTGCTCACCAGAATGTCATAAATGATAGAATGAATGCTTCAATCTAGTTTACATCTGTAAAGTTCAGTCTCTTCCTCTTTTACCCCTTAAAATCTTTCCCAAACATTACTGTTCTGTCCCTCCCTCATTTTCAACTTTCCATTCCACAGATTTCCTCCTATTGAACTAAATGTTGACATTGTCCTTTTTTACCTCCGTGGATGGACATTAACTTTTTCTTCCCCGTTCCCAAAAGTATTTGGTGTGTAGGGTATTGGGCCCATGTACAGTTATTCTCTAAAGCTCAGACTCACTCACTAATACCAGATAGACTTCACTAATGAAAGAAAAACCTCAATGTAGCCTATAGATAGAAAAACATCACGTTCTTGTGCAATTTCTAAGTTATTTTCTCTCAATTTCACCCGCCCCACGGACATCACCGTGGGAACTGCGGGTCAACCTGCGCATCGTGTGTGTGTGTGTGTGTGTGTGTGTGTGTGTGTGTGTGTGTGTGAACGAGAGCGGGTCAGGGGCGAACAAGCTGCTGAGTTCTGAGGCTGATTCACGCTGGCAGGAGAGATGCCAGTGATGGGTCACATGTCAGACAGTGAGTGCCTACCTGATCCTATAACCCTGGGCACTCGTTCTCCCTCTTTCTGCCTCTCTTACTCCGCCTTTCTCGCGCTCGCTCCGCCTTTCTCGCTCTCGCGTGCGCTCTGCTTCTCGCACGCGGCCAGCCTCTCGCGCTCTTACCTTGATCCATTATTGACAATCGTGTCCTGTTTTTAAACAACCGAGACGGCAGTGTCAGCCGCCTCTTAGGAACTTGACTCCAGTCTGGCATTTTGTTTGAGCTTCATTTCACCCCCCCCCTTCCTTCCTGAAGCCTGATTGAAGTTCAATTCTTCTGAAGGCTCTCCTTTCCTTCACTGGTAGACTTGTGATTTCTTACTGCTCGTGGGCTGGTGTCTTGGTTCCGTGATGCTCTGAGCACACCTGTCATGATGTATGTTCCCAGAGAGGACAACTGAAGCAGCTCATCTCATCTGACAACTGCTGAAATAATTCATGCTCTCCTATGCACTTTGCTGCTTTTTATTTTTTTTCTCTCTCTCAAACGGCAAAACCACGATTACCTACGAGCTGAGATTTCAGGAGACTTCATTATTGGCTTTGTAACCTAAAATTTCATATGGTGGGATTTCCCTCCTGGTTTTTCAGGAAATTCTTCCACTCTGCTATTTAGGAAGTATCCCATGTTTTTCCTAAGGTGGTCAAGTGGCAATGAAAAAGTAGGGTTATGGTGGTTAATCGGTTAGTCACCGAAAAATACATTTGCTTTTGGGTTAATATGCATCATTTAGTGAAGTTAAATTTGGTGTGTATATTTTCGCTAATCGTCATGCATTTTATCTATCACTTGCACAGCATACAGAGCCTAATATTACATGTCAGACAGCATACAGAGCCTAGTTATAAACTCAGCAAAAAAAATAAACGTCCTCTCACTGTCAACTGCGTTTTATTTTCAGCAAACTTAACGTGTAAAAATTTGTATGGACATAAGATTCAACAACTGAGACAAACTGAAAAAGTTCCACAGACATGGAATAATGTGTCCCTGAACAAAGGGGGGAGGGGTCAAAATCTAAAGTAACAGTCAGTATCTGGTGTGGCCACCAGCTGCACTAAGTACTGCAGTGCATCTCCTCCTCATGGACTGCACCAAATTTGCCAGTTCTTGCTGTAGGATGTTACCCCACTCTTCCACCAAGGCACCTGCAAGTTCGCTAACATTTCTGGGGGGAATGGCCTTTTCCCTCACCCTCCGATCCAACAGGTCCCAGGCGTGCTCAATGGGATTGAGATCCGGGCTCTTCGCTGGCCATGGCAGAACACCGACATTCCTGTCTTGCAGGAAAACACGCACAGAATGAGCAGTATGGCTGGTGGCATTGTCATGCTGGAGGGTCATGTCAGGATGAGCCTGCAGGAAGGGTACCACATGAGGGAGAAGGATGTCTTCCCTGTAATGCACAGCGTTGAGATTGCCTGCAATGACAACAAGCTCAGTCCGATGATGCTGTGACACACCATGATGGAGCCTACACCTCCAAATCGATCCCGCTTCAGATTACAGGCCACGGTGTAACGCTCATTCCTTCGACGATGAACGCAAATCCGACCGTCACCCCTGGTGAGACAAAACCGCGACTCATCAGAGAAGAGCACTTTTTGCCAGTCCTGTCTGGTCCAGCAATGGTGGGTTTGTGCCCATAGGCGACGTTGTTGCCGGTGATGTCTGGTAAGGACCTGCCTTACAACAGGCCTACAAGCCCTATGTCCAGCCTCTCTCAACCTATTGCGGACAGTCTGAGCGCTGATGGAGGGATTGACTCTCGGCGCATCACCCACTGCTTGACCGCTTTGCACTGGGAGCTTGAGGAAGTGTAATTGTTTTGAAACCTCAACGTTTTACTTTAAATAAAAGCATGTCATACCTTGCTTCAAAGTAGCCTAGTGAAAGTCCATCCACAGAAACATGGAGGCAATTATTTTTTTTATAAAGACTTCCTCATGCCATTTAACCAGCATTTCTCTCCTGTTCTATTGGTTTTCAGAGCAACATTCTTTCATTGTCCAGAAGCCAAAGGCACAATCCTAGTCATATTAGCAACCCATCATAGTTGTTGGTATTAGATTCCTCCTCGTTTTCTAAGTTTTTACAACTGAGATTTTCACATGGAATTACTCGCGTTAAGTTGTGCTGTTTTTAGAATGTGGTTTTCCTCTAATTTGCATTTTGACATTTTTAATAATAGGCTATATAGCCTTTTTAACTAAGACTATAGGCTCGCTATTGTTGCTGGTTTCTATTAAGCTGTTTGTGAAAAATGTCCAGTCCATGCATAGTATCATAGACGGCGAAGCGAGAGGTTTCATTCTCACCACAAATCTGTCCTAAAGAAGCCCATTGTGTTTCTATAGGTTTATTTTGGGCCTAAGCTTGTCACCTGCCTTTCTCCTTGGTTCGAAAACATAAGCGTCTTGTCATTATATACAGGTCTCTGATAGTATTTTCTGTTGGTCACGTCATTTTACTGTTGACTGGTTAATGAGGGTCAGTTAGTCCGCAGCAAAATTTACCAAAATGGTCATCCCTAAATGGGGTATTTTTTGGCTCAACCTTAATGTGGTCATAAACATGCAGTTGCAAGTGATTGTGTCAAGTGAACATCAGTTTTTGTGCAGTTATATAAACCTAAAAGCTATTTGAGTTCAGTGAAAAGTCACTGAAATGCAGTACAGTATTTCATGACAATAATACTGTCACCACCTTTAGTGACGCTTGTCTGGGTTTTGTATTGACCTGTGCTTGTCTTTGTGTTTTTTACAGCCGGTTCTCCCCCATGGCCATCGATGGGGTGACCAGCCTGGCTGGCATCAACATCCCAGGGCACGCGGGCACCGGCTGGTGCATCTTCGTCTATAACCTGGCTCCGGATGCAGACGAAAGTATTCTGTGGCAGATGTTTGGGCCGTTTGGCGCCGTCACAAACGTCAAGGTCATCCGGGACTTCAACACAAACAAGTGCAAAGGGTTCGGATTTGTCACCATGACTAACTACGACGAGGCAGCCATGGCCATCGCCAGCTTGAACGGATACCGCCTCGGGGACAGAGTTCTGCAAGTCTCGTTCAAAACCAACAAAACGCACAAAGCCTAATCTCATCTCGGATTGTTTATAGAAAACTCTACAGAAAATGGAAAAACCTAAAATGGAAACCTACCGACCGTAAACTTTCTACATTAGCAAAAACATCTTTGTAAATCAGTGTTACGAAGGGAAACTATACTTAGCGTCCAACAGTGTTTTCCTTTCCTTCATTGCTAGGCTTTGAAACTTCTTAAAATACTTTGCGTTAAACCAGAAAAAATACTGCAGGTTTTCACGCCTGTCTTTAAAGCTGGACCTTTTAAAATGTTACTAAAGGTTTTTTGTTGTTGTTTTGTTGCACATCTGCTGTAAAACAGGAAGTTTTGTAAGGCTTTGTGTAGTGATTTTTCTTTTGTATTTTTCTGTGTCCTGATTTGCCTTGGTGCTTTTTGCGTCTTAAGTGGTTAACGAAGTATTTATTTTTGATTATTCAGTTTAAACAAATTGTTAGTATTATGTTTATTGTAATATGAGTTAGTTATTGGTTGGCTGCATAATATTGCTTATTGTAAAATTTAATTGAGAAAAACACAAAAAAAAATATCTTAAAGCAGTACCTTGCCAAAGAGCTAAGAACCTCTTTGATGTGGGTTTAAAAAGCATCTATTTTTATAAAAAGACAAATTTGGAGAAACTTTTTACTGGACCTGGAACAAATATTTTGACTTGGATACTTTGAGAAATATCTTCATATGACACCTTACCAGGAAGTTTGCAGTGGTTGACATTTCTGGAGAGATTTCTGATGTAAAAGATACCTTTTGAGATCTTTTGTATTATCTTTCGATTCTAGAATCAATGGCAGTGATGGTTTCATTTGTATAATCACCTGTGGGTTGTCCTATCATCTTGGCTGTTATGACTAGCAACTCCCATTCACTTTTGATTTGGAAATGCAGACAGAAAAAAATACAAAGGTTTATTTGCAAAAGTGCATGCAAAATTATAGTGGAAATATCTTCAAGGTAAAAGGGGGGGGGGATAAAAATCAGTTCTTCCTAAAGAATTCCCTTCAAGACAGCGCTCATGGTGGTTTGTGGTGTACTTACTATATCATTTTGTCTTTATATTAAACAAATAAGGGTTTTACCTACTTTGTATGAAAGAGGGAGAGGACAAGCTGACCAAGGCAGCTGATTAAGTAAACGAGTTTGAATGAAAGATGGGGAAGATTACTCCTGGGCTTAGAGCTATGTAAATAAGTCCTTTTTTTATGTTGAGTATTTAGCTAGCATATTTGTTCTTTTTTTGGACTTTATGGCGAAGTGCTTTTTTTATTTGAGTAACTAGTGTGATTTATTGATTTTTTTTCTGGGGAGATATTGCCTTATTTTGATTTCAGTTCGACTTTGAAAGTTCACATTCAGTTAAAATACTTGATTTGTTGTCCTATGGACTAGCATTACAGTGTCAGATTTGTTGGTGATTTTGGTCTTTAGATGGTCTTGCTTCTGCTATTAAGAGAACTATAGACATTTAAGTTGGTTTGTTTTATATATAAACATTATAGATATATATTTATGTGGTAAAGAATGGATATAAACCAGTTTTTAGCTATCTGATAACTTTTTTTTTTTTTCATTCATATATACGTAATGCATAATAACCTGTCTTAAAAATCGTAAAAGGTGTATTGCTTTATTCACTTGAAGCGGTTCCATGACCATATCAAAAAGGGTTGCAAAAGATTGCCGAACAACATCTTGCTTCTCTCGAACAGAGGCTGGTCAAGCCCTTTAGATGCACTGAGTACTGCACCTGCATCCTGCTTTGTCTTGAGCTCATTACTAGTCATACGTCTCCTTATCGAGCAGTGTGCTGTGCATTATATATATATATATATATATACATTTATATATTTACCAACTACTTTTCTTATACTTTTTTTTTTTTTTTGGTTACTTGTACAAGTTCAACTTTGATTATAGATTAGCTGTGACACTGCTGCTGTGGGGGAAGGGGCCCCCATTTTCTCATGCCCGGCCTCTCACTGGTCTTGATTGAGGATAACTTAACGGACCCGAGGGGGCTCTGACTAGCTAGGCATGGCAAAATGAGCCCCCCCCCCCCCACCCACTTTCAATTCTAAATGTGAGAATTATTATTTATTTGAAGTTGTACAGTATTACTTGGTTCCACAGCGTTTTTTTGGGATAGAAATATATCTTGAGTATTTAAAAAAGGATGTACATGTTATTTTCTTTGTGTTTGGAATACTTTGTATTTTTTCATGTTCAGTACATCAATAAATAAGTTGAAGGGAAATGCAGCTCTGTGGATGGACCCTGTGTGTTCAGCACAACCCTCAAGTTAACTTCTCCATCATGTCTCATATTATACTACATGACCAACAGTATGTGGACACCTGCTCGTCAAAAATCTCATTCCAAAAACATGGGCAATAATATGGAGTTGGTCCCCCCCCTCCCTTCCCCTTGGCAGCTATAACATCCTCCACTCTTCTGGGAAGGCTTTCCACTAGGCGTTGGAATATTGCTATGGGGACAGCAACAAGAGCATTAGTGACGTCAGGGATTGATGTTGGGGCGATTAGGACCGGCTCAAAATCAGCGTTCCATTTCATACCAAAGGTGTTCGAAGGGGGTTGAAGTCAGGGCTCTGTGCAGGCCAGTCAAGTTATTCTACACTGATCTCGACAAACCATTTCTGTATGGACCTCACGTCGTCATGCTGAAACAGGCTAGGGCCTTCCCCAACTGTTGCCACAAAGTTGGAAGCACAGAATCATCTAGAATGTCATAGTATGCTGTAACATTAAGATTTCCCCTCACTGGAACTAAGGGGCGTAGCCTCTACCAAACTCTACAGTTGTCACTTTGGGGCAAGTAGCGTCTCCTAACATCTGCCAAACTCGGATGCATCCGTCAGACTGCCAGATGGTGAAGCGTGATTCATCACTCCAGAGAACGCATTTCCACTGCTCCAGAGTCCCAACGGCGGCGAGCTTTGCACCACTCCAGCCGACGCTTGGCATTGAGCATCTTAGGCCTGTGTACGGCTGCTTGGCTATGGAAACCCATTTCATGAAGCTCCCGACGAACAGTTCTTGTTTCGAATGTTGCTTCGAGGCAGTTTGGAACTCTATAGTGAGTTAGACAATTTTTACACGCTTCAGCACTTCGGGCAGTCCCGTTCTGTGAGCTTGTGTGGCCTAACACTTTGCGGATGAGCCGTTGTTCCTCCGATGTTGCCATTTCGCAATAACAGTACTTAACTGTTGACCGGGGCAGGAATTTTACAAACGGACTTGTTGGAAAGATGGCATCCTACGACTGCCACATTGAATGTCACTGAGCTCTTCAGTAAGGCCGTTCTACTACCAATGTTTGTCTATGGAGATTGCATGGTTGTGTGCTCAATTTTGTACCCCTATCAGCAGCAGGTGTAGCTGAAATGGCCGAATCTACTAATTCTGAAGAGGCGTCCACATACTTTTGTGTGTGTTTTAGTGGAAAATGCCTTCTAGAGGCAATTTGTTGCAAAGCATGTCCATGTGGATTTGACTATTGCTGGTTGTGATTGAGCTCCATCCCTTCATCTCTCATACTGCTTTTTACCCCAGAGGGAACGGCTGGTGCCTGGCCACCAGACAGACACGGCAGAGCAGGTAGGAAGACCACCGTGGTAGATACAAGGTAGATAGTTTGACTCAATGATCCCTTACCATAGCAAAATGCACTCAACCTTGTTGGAGGTCATTAGTTTGAGGAGGTATTTTGGTGGGTTTTTTTTGCTAATAATATAGATGTTTATTTGACTTTTTTTTACATGAAGTAAATAATGTAAGTGATAGGTACAGTTCTAAAGATGACTGTCTAGTCTTAGTGTCCTGTCTAGTCTTAGTGTCCTGTCTAGTCTTAGTGTCCTGTCTAGTCTTAGTGTCCTGTCTAGTCTTTGTCCCTGGCACTGTGAGGGTGTGGCCCATATCACAAGGTTGCAGGCGTCAGACCGTAACCCATATGGAAGTGCGTGTTCAGCAACCTGAGAAATGACCATGTTACTGTAGTTCCCCTGTATCAGCAGGCTTCTGTAGGCCCCCCCCGTATCGGCAGGTTACTGTAGGTCCCCCTCCCCGTATCGGCAGGTTACTGTAGGTCCCCCCCGTATCGGCAGGTTACTGTAGGTCCCCCCCGTATCGGCAGGTTACTGTAGGTTCCCCCCCCCGTATCGGCAGGTTACTGTAGGTCCCCCCCCCCCGTATCGGCAGGTTACTGTAGGTCCCCCCCCCGGTATCGGCAGGTTACTGTAGGTCCCCCCCCGTATCGGCAGGTTACTGTAGGTCCCCCCCGTATCGGCAGGTTACTGTAGGTCCCCCCCGTATCGGCAGGTTACTGTAGGTCCTCCCCCCCGTATCGGCAGGTTACTGTAGGTCCTCCCCCCCCCGTATCGGCAGGTTACTGTAGGTCCTCCCCCCCCCGTATCGGCAGGTTACTGTAGGTCCTCCCCCCCCGTATCGGCAGGTTACTGTAGGTCCCCCCCGTATCGGCAGGTTACTGTAGGTCCCCCACATGTGATGGGTTGTCAAACCTTGCATCCAGAGCGCTGTCTGAATTTGAGAGGGTTCACATTTCCCCTACCCCCTATGCCCAGCTGTAAACCAAAACAAGTGGGGACACTGCTTTTTTGTTGTTGTTGTTGTTGCTTTTCAAATGGCAGACTGTAGCTTTCATGTTTCTCAGGTCATTCACCTTTAGAGGCTCTGCTGTTATGACAGGTTTCTTTACTGGTGGTCGTTGTGGTGAGGTAATCACCAAAACCACAATGAGTTTTACTCTGACTAGAGGTGCATGATGGACATTTTGCAAGAATTCTTGAAATGTAATCTCCCATAGCGGAATGCTTTATCTTGTGAACACTGCTGCTCCGATTTGATTTGTCACTTTGTCTGGCAAAGATTCTATCCAAAGAAGCAGCGTGAAAGGTGGACATTAAAGAATGCCAATCATTGCTCTGCTTTGACTAGAGGGCTGCTTTGACTTCAACTTGGATGTCTGTGAACATCCCAAATGGCACCATATTCCCTGTATCGTGCACCCTATGGGTCCTGGTCAAAAGTAGTGGACTAGACAGGGAGTGGGGGTTCCATTTGGAACGTAGTCCTAGAAAAATCCAACTGTTTTACGAGCTGCCCCAACAGTTAATTGAAGTATAGTTCAGGCACCAGAATGCACTGCTGCTGTCACCGAGGCAGGCAAAGGGATGTAGGGAAGCCTGATATAGAGCATTGATTTTCCTTACCTCACGCTCCACTTGAGGGCCAACCGCTTCTGCAATGAAATGACCTGCTTTGAAGTGCGCTTCCCCGCTGTGGAGACACCTCGCGCTGCCCGTCTGTCATTTAAGTGGCATTGGAAGGACGCAGGGATACAACAGCTTTCGTAAACAAAGTTATTTTAAAGGGCCATCCGTTTTTGGGGGGGAGGACCTGTTTAAATATAGCCATTTGATTCTTGAAAAATAGAACTTCCTTCAGCTGTTTAATAAAACAAGTGGGGGTGAATTCTTTGTTCTGAAACCCAGATTGCCCCTTAAGCAAAGGGTCTGTCGGGGGGGGGGGGGGGGAGAAGAGCCAAACCACTTAGTTTAATGAAGACAATATTTACCTTGTGCTCAATCATGAAGTCATCTTAGTGTTTCTGCATGGCTGGCAAAGGATAAGGGATCTAATCTGTATGCTTTTAGGGCCTTAAAGTATCCTTAAACACACTGGTCTATTTAAGTCTGCTTGTGGCAACAGAAGTGATCATATCTGACGTCTTTTACTGACTCCGTGTGTACCCTTATTCCATTGCGTCTGTAAGAGTTGTTCTCAGCTGTACACTCGCATTACCATGACAGACTGGCGGAAAACGACGTGATTTGAGGTCCTACAGGCTAGCTATGTCTTGATTACACGGTGACGGGATTTTGGGAATACCACAGCGGCTAAACAGAAGCTCACAGGGTTAGTTTTAAGTTGATATCCTTTGATGTATGGTAACATTTTGTGAGTGATTTCTCTACCTGTACTCTATAAAGATACCTTTTTAATATGGTTTTCTTTCAGCAAGTAGCCATTCAGATGGTATTGATAGCCACAGAAGTGAATGATGAGTAAGTGCTAAAATTAGTTTTAAAATTAAGAGCTCACCAATTTATTTTCTGTGACCCCTCTTCAGCGCATGCAAACAGGGGCTAAAATATGACATTGCGTTCGGATTGAAAGCCATGGTTTAAAACTAGCCAAGACCATTGGTTGAAACTGCAGAAAGTATTCGTGCACTTTGACTTTTTCCCACATTTTGTGGTACAGCCTGAATTTAAATGGATTTAATGAAGATTTTTGTTTCACTGACCTACACCCCAATGTCAAAGTTGAACTGTTTTTAGACACTTTTTTTTTTTTTTTTCTTTTTTTTTACCTAATTAAAAATAAGAAGCTGAAATGTCTTGGTCATTAAGTATTCAACCCATTTGTTAAGGCAAGCTTAAATAAGTTCAGGAGTAAAAATGTGCTTAAGTCACAAATTGTGTGCAATAATAGTGTTTAACATAATTTTTGAATGACTACCTCATCTCTGTACCCCACACAAGTATCTATCTGTAAGGTCCCTCAGTCGAGCAGTGACTTTCAGACAAATTCAACCACAGACCAGGAAGGTTTTCCAATGCCTCACAAAAAAAAGGGAACCTATTGGGAAGATGGGTAAAAAAAAAGGTGATATTGAATATCCCTTTGAGTATGGTGATGTTACTATTTACACTTCGGATGGTGTATCAACACACCCAGTCACTACAAAGTTACAGCCGTCCTTCCTAACTCAGTTGCCGGAGAGGAAGGAAACTGCTCAGGGATTTCACAATAATGCCAATGGTGACTTTAAATCAGAGTTTAATGGCTGTGATGGGAGAAAAGTGAGGGTCGATCAATGTTGTAGTTACTCCACAATACTAACCTAACTGACAGGGTGAAAAGAAGGAAACCTTAACAGAATAGAAACATGCATCCTGTTTGCAACAAGGCACTGCAGTAAAATCCAATACAACACATTACTGAGTACCACTCCATATTTAAGCATATTGGTGGCTGCATCATGTTACAGGTATGCTTGTAATCGTTAAGGACTGGGAAGTTTTTCAGGATGAAGAAAAACTGAATGACCCTACGAACAGGCAAAATCCTAGAGGAAAACCTGGTTTTCTGCTTTCCACCAGACAGTGGGATATGAATTCACCTTTCAGCAGGACAATAAGCCCAAGGACAAATCTACACTGGAATTGCGTACCAAGAAGCCAGTGAGTGACGAGTTACTGTTTTGACTTAAATCTACTTGAAAATCTATGGCAAGACCTAATGGTTGTCTAGCAATGATCATCAACCAATTTGACAGAGCTTGAAGAATTTTGAAAATAATAATGGGAAAATGTTGCACAATCTAGGTTGTGGAAAGCTCTTAGACTTAACCAGAAATACTCACAGCTGTAATTGCTGCCAAAGATGCTTCTCTAGAAAGTATAGAGCCCCACTGTGGACGTGTCATAATACCCATAAATACCTAGTTAGAACCATTTCCCTGTTTAACAGTTTTTCCACCATTCATATTTGTTTTCCATAGGGGATTTTAGAGAAACTAAAAATAAGGGCTGTGTTTTGTGTGGGCTTACACTCGAGTGACGTTTTGATAACCATGTAAATATATCTCGGACAAGGTGAGTTTTATCAATGTATTTGGCTTCATTTCCTCTCAGATTCTAAAATTGGTAATTAGTGTCAAAGTAGACCTCATGCAAGACTACAAGTCCCTGCAAGCTCCTACACATCTCTAGGTGACACATTTGCTAACAGGTATTGTGTACATTTAAAACTTGCACAAGACAGAATTGTAATTTTTTTTAAGAATGTGTTTATTACTACATTTAGTTAACATTAGCTGCTGTAGTTAATCCAGAGATTCTTACCTCGATTCGGCAGTCTCGTCCAGATCATCATGGTATTTGTAGTTCTTTATGATAGCCACATTAGCAGCTAATTAGCATTTCATTTTGGGGGGTAAATACAGGCTAATATACAGGGGTGTGAAAACTTAGGTAAATTATATAATTCTGTATTTCATTTTCAATATATTTGCAAACATTTCTAAACATGTTTTCACTGTCATTATGGGTTACTGTGTGTAGATGGGTGATGAAAGAATCTATAAATGTTGTATTTCAGGCTGTAACACAACAAAATGCTAAATTAGTTAAGGGGGTATCAAAACTTTCTGAAGGCACTATCTTCGTGGGACAAATGTTTTATTAGAATGTGCATGTACTGTATCTGGGTCCAAAGCGTTTTGAATAGTTTGATTTATTATCAGGGTCATGTAGAATGGACTAGAAATACAGTACTTAGTTTACCCACTTTGAAGTTTTATAAATGCAGCTTGGCTATCTAATGACTTAAATATCCTTGATAGTAATACTACTAACATTAAGCTTGTCTCTAGATCACTGCACCCATATGGGCGAGGCATGTGGTTCCGAAAGGTGACCTCACTAGTGTCTCACGCATTCTCTCTCGTTCACGCTGTCTTTGTCTCTCCTCATAGCCATATTTAAGATTCAGTGATAATGGAGGGCGAGAAGGGTCACAGATATTTTATCCATTGTCAACCCATCCCTTACTACCCCTCCTCCCCTAGCTCCCCTCCCATCCCTTACTACTACCCCTCCCCTAGCCCCCCTCCCATCCCTTACTACTACCCCTCCTAGCCCCCCTCCCATCCCTTACTACTACCCCTCCTCCTAGCCCCCCTCCCATCCCTTACTACTATCCCTCCTCCTAGCCCCCCTCCCATCCCTTACTACCCCTTCTCCCCCTCCTCCTAGCCCCCCTCCCATCCCTTACTACCCCTTCTCCCCCTCCTCCTAGCCCCCCTCCCATCCCTTACTACCCCTCCTCCTAGCCCCCCTCCCCTAGCTCCCCTCTATCCCTTCTACCCCCCCTCCTAGCCCTCCTCCCATCCCTTACTACCCCTCCTAGCCCCCCTCCCATCCCTTACTACCCCTCCTAGCCCCCCTCCCATCCCTTACCCCTCCTCCTAGCCCCCCTCCCCTAGCTCCCCTCTATCCCTTCTACCCCCCCTCCTAGCCCTCCTCCCATCCCTTACTACCCCTCCTAGCCCCCTCCCATCCCTTACTACTACCCCCCCCAGCCCTCCTCCCATCCCTTACTACTACCCCTCCTCCTAGCCCCCCTCCCATCCCTTACTACTACCCCTCCTCCTAGCCCCCCTCCCATCCCTTACTACTACCCCTCCTCCTAGCCCCCCTCCCATCCCTTACTACTACCCCTCCTAGCCCCCCTCCCATCCCTTACTACTACCCCTCCTAGCCCCCCTCCCATCCCTTACTACTACCCCCCCTAGCCCCCCTCCCATCCCTTACTACTACCCCCCCTAGCTCCCCTCCCATCCCTTACTACTACCCCTCCCCTAGCCCCCCTCCCATCCCTTACTACTACCCCTCCTCCTAGCCCCCCTCCCATCCCTTACTACTACCCCTCCTCCTAGCCCCCCTCCCATCCCTTACTACTACCCCTCCTCCTAGCTCCCCTCCCATCCCTTACTACTACCCCTCCTCCTAGCCCCCCTCCCATCCCTTACTACCCCTTCTCCCCCTCCTCCTAGCCCCCCTCCCATCCCTTACTACCCCTTCTCCCCCTCCTCCTAGCCCCCCTCCCATCCCTTACTACCCCTCCTCCTAGCCCCCCTCCCCTAGCTCCCCTCTATCCCTTCTACCCCCCCTCCTAGCCCTCCTCCCATCCCTTACTACCCCTCCTAGCCCCCCTCCCATCCCTTACTACCCCTTCTCCCCCTCCTCCTAGCCCCCCTCCCATCCCTTACTACCCCTCCTCCTAGCCCCCCTCCCCTAGCTCCCCTCTATCCCTTCTACCCCCCCTCCCATCCCTTACTACTACCCCCCCAGCCCCCCTCCCATCCCTTACTACCCCTCCTCCTAGCCCCCCTCCCCTAGCTCCCCTCTATCCCTTCTACCCCCCCTCCTAGCCCTCCTCCCATCCCTTACTACCCCTCCTAGCCCTCCTCCCATCCCTTACTACTACCCCTCCTCCTAACCCTCCTCCCATCCCTTACTACCCCTCCTAGCCCTCCTCCCATCCCTTACTACTACCCCTCCTCCTAGCCCTCCTCCCATCCCTTACTACCCCTCCTAGCCCCCCTCCCATCCCTTACTACCCCTCCTAGCCCTCCTCCCATCCCTTACTACTACCCCTCCTCCTAGCCCCCCTCCCATCCCTTACTACTACCCCCCCCTAGCCCCCCTCCCATCCCTTACTACTACCCCTCCTAGCCCCCCTCCCATCCCTTACTACTACCCCTCCTAGCCCCCCTCCCATCCCTTACTACTACCCCCCCTAGCCCCCCTCCCATCCCTTACTACTACCCCCCCTAGCCCTCCTCCCATCCCTTACTACCCCTCCTCCCCCCCCAGCTCTCCTCCCCTAGCTCTCCTCCCATCCCTTACTACCCCTTCCCCCTAGCCCTCCTCCCATCCCTTACTACCCCTCCTCCCCCCCTAGCTCTCCTCCCCTAGCTCTCCTCCCATCCCTTACTACCCCTTCCCCCTAGCGCTCCTCCCAACCCTTACTAACCCTCCTCCCCTAGCTCTCCTCCCCCTAGCTCTCCTTCTAATCCTTCTCTCCCCTCCCCCTAACTCTCCTCCCATCTCTTACTCCCCCCTAGCTCTCCTCCCTTCCTCCCCTCCCCTAGCTCAAATCACAGTCGGGGGGGGGGGGGAATGGGACATGTCAGTAAATTCGGTCTGGCGCTGCTGTCAGCAAGACGCCGTAAACACATTTACATGCGGCTGTCTGTCGACGTGATATATGGTACGCCGGATTTTCTATTACACTCATTTATAGCACCGATCTTCCTGTCAACAACACTGCTCGGCAGGCGAACGACAATGAAGCCATTTTCGTCTCCTCTTTCCTCTACGGGTGGGTGTTACTACAGTGCCTTCAGAAAGTAGTCCCACCCCATGGCCCCTTTGTTCACTGGCCTACACACACAATACCCCGTAATGTCAAAGTGGAATTTGTTTTTGAAATTTCTACTAATTAATTAAAAATGAAAAGCTTAAATGTTTTGAGTCAAGTATTCAACCCCTATTGAGTAAAAATCTGCTTAACAAGTCACATAAGTTGCATGGACTCACTGTGTGTACAATAAGTGTTTAACATAGTCATTAAAACCAATCTCATCTCTGTACCCCACACATACAGTACAGTTATCTGTAAGGTCCCTCAGTCGAGCAGTACATTTCAAACACAGATTCAACCATAAAGACCAGGGAGGTTTTTCCAATGCCTCGCAAAGAAGGGCACCTATTGGTAGATGGTTTAAATAGTTTATTTTTTTTAAAGCAGACATTGAATATCCCTTTGAGCATGGTGAAGTTATTAATTACACTTTGGATTGTGTATCAATACACCCAGTCACTACAAAGATACAGCCGTCCTTCCTATCTCAGTTGCCGGTGAGTAAGGAAATCGCTCAGGGATTTCACCATGAGTCCTATGGTGACCTTAAAACAGTTTGAGTTTAATGGCTGTGATAGGAGAAAAGTGAGGATTGGTCAACAACATTGTAGTTGCTCCACAATACTAACCTAAATGACAGAGTGAAAAGAAGGATGCCTGTACAGAATAAAGTTCATCAACCAATTTGACAGAGCTTGAAGAATTTTGAAAATAATAATTGGCAAATGTTGAACAATCCAGGTGTGGAGACTTACCCCGAAAGACTTCTGCAAAGTATTGAACTTACGTAAATTATATTATATTTCTGTATTTCATTTTTAATAAAATTAATGTCTAAACATCTTTTCACT
Organism: Salmo trutta; assembly: GCF_901001165.1. NCBI lineage: Eukaryota > Metazoa > Chordata > Actinopteri > Salmoniformes > Salmonidae > Salmo > Salmo trutta. The sequence continues at coordinate 3,934,766 of NC_042964.1, read as the reverse complement.
TGGTTATTATGGGGTACAGTAATCAATTTTGAATTCAGGCTGTAACAACAAAATGTGGGATTAGTCAAGGGTATGAATACAGTCTGAAGGCACTATATATTTTACTGTTTATATATAAAACAGTAAAAGAGCATCCTCCCACAATACAATAGTGCTCTAATGATTAGGTGAGAATGTACGCATTAATGAGTATTCAAATGCCATTAAATTAATGTATCCTATTGGATATAGGAAAAAAGGATAAAATGTAAAAAATTTTACACATCCCAGTATAAAAACAAAAATATGCATGATACCGGCCACCACCACCATGTCCAAAACCTATATTTTTATGTATTCATCCAGTGGGGAAAGAACGGGCAGACCAGCACCATTCTATTTCCTTGACTCCCTAGATTTATTGCTCTCCTTCCCTCAGATTCATCCTGAAGATATCAATGCTTACTCAACACCATGAGCACTAGTAACATTTGAATTTTTTTTAAAGGTGTCACTGTTTAAGTGCAAACATAATCGTACCCCATGGATACAGCTACCACAAAGCTTGACAATCTTATTTTGTTCGGTGAACGAGATATTTTGGCATGGAATCCCAAAAGCAAGGGGCACGTATCCCAAAAGCAAGGGGCCCGTTATTCAATCAAAAGAATAAGTGGTAGTTTCAGGAGCTAAACAAAACATAATTCCTTTCGTTGAAAGGGTTCGTGCTTGAATGCATAATCAGTTGCATTGGCGATTTGTATTGATAAAATAACTCAATGGCTCAATGGATTTTCATTTGTTGCAGGGCAGCAGGTAGCCTAGTGATTACGGCATTGGGCCAGTAACCGAAAGGTTGCTGGATCGAATCCCTGAATCCCTGTCGTTCTCTGCCTGAACAAGGCAGTTAACCCACTGTTCCCCGGTAGGCCGTCATTGTAAATAAGAATTTCGTTTTTTAACTGACTTGCCTAGTTAAAGGTTAAATAAATAAATTGAAAAAGCAGAGGATGAAACCCTATTCCCAGAGGGTCTCAATGGCCGTGTCCCAAATCGAACCCTATTCACTATATACTGTAGTGCACTACTGTTGACCAGAGCTCTACAAAAAAAATGTTGCCGAATGTCTTTCATCTGCCGGTTTAACACTTGAACGTATTAAATGAAAAGATCTTAAGTGGATGACGTTGAGTGGTCCTTTTTAATGGCAAAGTATCACAGATACTTCAACGATGCATTCACAAGGGCCCTCTCTGCAGTGATTTTTCAACAAGCACCTTCTGAAACATCCTTTTTGAAGTAATTAACGACCGGAGTTTAGACATTTTCATGCAGGTTTAAAAAGGATAATTGCCTAATACTTTGGGTTCACACTCTATGGTTGTTGTCAATTTTAGGCCAATCAAAATGAGAGGTGACAGTTTAAAACGCATCATAAAATAGAGCTAAAATGTGTACACCATGCAGGCCATAGTAAAATGATGGGTAGGATGGTCACAGTTCTGTGGAATAACCTTTTTGCTCTAGTGACTGAAATTATTAATTTGTTCCATACAGAACTACAGAATTCACAGAAAACAGAACTGCACATTCACAAGGCACATACTGTATTCATGCCAGTCAGTGGCACTAGCCTTCCATAGTCCAAGTGATCAAGGACCCGACTGGCCAACAGTTGGGAGTAATATGGTGCGGAGCCATACTTCCACATTGGTTTGCACCTACTGTCGGATGTAGCGGTCGGATGTAGCGGTCGGATGTAGCGGTCGCCTTCGGATGTAGCGGTCGGATGTAGCGCCCGGCCTTCGGATGTAGCGCCCGGCCTTCGGATGTAGCCCCCGGCATCGGATGTAGCCCCCGGCATCGGATGTAGCGGTTGGATGTAGCCCCCGGCATCGGATGTAGCGCCCGGCCTTCGGATGTAGCGCCAGCCCTCGGATGTAGGGGTCGGATGTAGAGGTCGGATGTAGCGCCCGGCCTTCGGATGTAGTCCCCGGCATCGGATGTAGCGGTCGGCTGTAGCGCCGGCCCTCGGATGTAGCGGTCGGATGTAGCCCCCGGCCTTCGGATGTAGCGCCGGCCCTCGGATGTAGCGGTCGGATGTAGCGGTCGGATGTAGCGCCCGGCCTTCGGATGTAGTCCCCGGCATCGGATGTAGCGGTCGGATGTAGCGCCCGGCCTTCGGATGTAGCGCCCGGCCTTCGGATGTAGCGCCGGCCCTCGGATGTAGCGGTCGGATGTAGCGCCCGGCCCTCGGATGTAGCGCCCGGCCTTCGGATGTAGCGGTCGGATGTAGCGCCCGGCCCTCGGATGTAGCGCCCGGCCTTCGGATGTAGCGCCGGCCCTCGGATGTAGCGGTCGGATGTAGCGGTCGGATGTAGCGCCCGGCCTTCGGATGTAGCGGTCGGATGTAGCGCCCGGCCCTCGGATGTAGCGCCCGGCCTTCGGATGTAGCGCCGGCCCTCGGATGTAGCAGTCGGATGTAGCGGTCGGATGTAGCGCCGGCCCTCGGATGTAGTGCCCGGCCTTCGGATGTAGCGGTTGGATGTAGCGCCCGGCCTTCGGATGTAGTGCCCGGCCTTCGGATGTAGCGGTTGGATGTAGCGCCCGGCCCTCGGATGTAGTGCCCGGCCTTCGGATGTAGCGGGCACCTTCAGTGAGGAAGAAGCATGTGTTTTTAGAAAGCACTCGAGCTGTGCTCTGTACTGTAACTCTGTCTGAGGTCTTGGCACCTCCATTTCATAATGAGGCTATGAAGAAAAGAGGAGAAGATTAGAATAACATCCTTAACTAATCCATATCAGGTCGATGAGGCGGCGCGCGTGGGGGAAAGCATGTCATTTCCCATTTTGCAGTGCGACTGAAAAATCCTCCTCTCAATCCCCCCCCCACGCAAAAAAAAAAACAAGCCCAGAGAAGAAACATTCTGTGGTGGCAGACCGCTGGCGCAAGGACAGAATCAACAAAACATCCCTTTCCTTTCCTCTTCTCTCACAATATCGGTTGTTAGGAAATAGAGAATAAATCCATGCCTCTGACTGCTGCCTATCAGTAATCATCCCAGATGATGTTTTAAGCAAGGGGGAGGAGCTACTGCGAGGGCTATTCCAATGCTCATTATCAGCAAGTCTTCCTCAAGGGTTCAGCTGGTGTTCTCAAGGAAGAACAGGGGACTTGTCGACTGTCGTTCACAGTCTTCGTGGTGAAGGGATGGCCGGGATGATTCTGTGGTCTCATATTCATTACACTTCTGCTTTTGGGATCGGAAAGCATGTCAAGAAAAGCAGGAACCATTTTCCATTGTACTACAGACGGCCTATAACTTCCAATGCTTCATAGATGGCATGGAATATAGACACTTGGTGTAACTAGTGTGTTTAACTTAGGAAGTAAAGTAGCAGCCTAACAGTAATCAAGTCTATGAAATCATCATACCTACATGTCAAGATCTACTGAATGGTGGAGGAGGCC